>NC_134687.1:104318481-104473481 GCF_050947455.1 Rhinoderma darwinii | reverse complement strand
TTGTTATCTGATCGTAACTATGCCTTAGTCTATCAGACTCCTGGTGGGGGCCTAGCTTTAGGGATTGCAGAGGTAGCAGTTGCACCTAGGCCCTGGTGCCTGCCTGAGGGGGCCCAAAGGCTTATCTGCCCCAGCAGAAGACACCTTGTAGGTTAAAGAGGCTGTCACCACATTATAAGTGGCCTACCTTGTACATGATGTGATCATCGCTGTAATGTAGATTACAGCAGTGTTTTTTATTTCGAAAAACGATCATTTTTGACGGAGTTATGACCCATATTAGCTTTATGCTAATGAGTTTCTCAATGGACAACTGGACGTGTTTTACTATATGACCAAGTGGGCATTGTGGAGAGAAGTGTATGATGCTGACCAATCAGTGACCAACCAGCGTCATACACTTCTCTCCATTCATTTACACTGCAGATAGCGATATAGCTATATCGCTATGTGCAGTCACATAAACACACTATAACGCTACTCGTGTCATGACAATGAATATACATTACCTCCAGCCAGGACGTGATGTGTATCGATTTTTCTGAGATCTCGCTGTGAATTACAGTTTACAGCGTAATCTCGTGAGACTACGCCTGCTATGCTGTTACTCACAGAGACGCTACAGAAGTGGTCAGGAGAATGAAAACACATCACGTCCTGGCTGGAGATAATGTATATTCATTGTCATGACACATGAGTAGCGTTATAGTGTGTTTATGTGACTGCACATAGCGATATAGAAGAAGTGTATGACGCTGATTGGTCACTGATTGGTCAGCGTCATACACTCCTCTGTACAACGCCCACTTGGTCATATAGTAAAACACGCCCAGTTGTCCATTGAGACACTCATTAGCATAAAACTAATATAGGTCATAACTCCGTCAAAAATTATCGTTTTTCTAAATAAAAACCACTGCTGTAATCTACAATACAGCGCCGATCACATCATGTACAATACAGGCCACTTATAATGTGGTGACAGAGCCTCTTTAAGGGCTCTGTTACAGACTTTGCATTGGGGCCCAGAAGCTTCAAGTTACACCTCTGATTCTTAGTTTTGCTCTTAATACCCAAAAGACAAAAATAACAGGGCACATGGACAGTTCGACTACTCCAGAGTAACATTGGTGGTACGTTTTTTATGTACCATGATAAATGAGAGGTTTGTGCTTTATGTTAACACTTGCTTTTCGTGACTGGTGATTACAGGGAAACCTATAAGAGCTTAAAATTAAAGGGGCTCTCTAGTTTAGAAAACCTATTTTATATATACCCTTTTAGGTAAAAGGGGGTCCACTGTTCACAATCCTTATCTCTTGTTCAGAGTGGAGGGTGCTAACATACAGCATCTTTCTTCCGAAGGACTTGTTCTGACCTGTACTGCATAGACAACCCATTGATTTGTATAGACAATGTACAATACTTAGTTTCCTCTATAGTGGCGCTGCAGGAGAACTGAACACGTATTGCCAGGTTTCCCAACAGATTACAGTTGATCACCAGCGGTCCTAGGAGAGGGGCACTTAGTTATGTGCTTATTGTCACGAGACCCTTCTAACAAGTAGGGATTGTCCAAAGCGGAGAACCCCTTTAAGGTGGATGGTTCCCATATATTATATGTGTGTTTAATACACAGGGAATTTAAGTTGCATAATAACTAAAGGTATGGCTGGGGGCAGATTCTAATGTTAGCAAATTGAATTTGCAGTCAATCTATGCAGGACTTATACAGAGTATTGACTTTTCCTTTTATTAGTAGTAGAAGTTATTGGATTTAATTAGAAATAAAGTGACTGTTGTCCATTATGGTGGATATTAGGAGTCTAAATGATGTTGGAAATAAACTGAGATACAAATTCTAGTATACAAATTCAAGAAGCATAACACTTGAGAATTTGGTAGTAAAATAATTTGAGGTGACAACAATCCTGCAAGAGACAATGGTTACTAGAGATGAGCAAATCGATTCTACACAAATGAAATTCATTCAGAATTTCCCAAAAGTTAAGTTTTCGTCGAAATCCTAACAAAGGTCCTCAAATCTGCCTTCAGCAACTGCCTATTAGGCCATGCCTTTTTTTAAAGGGTTTTTATTGTGGAAACGTAGGAAAACATATAAAACCTTTACATATTTGGTATCCTCGTAATCGAGCCGACTCATAGAATAAAGGTAACATGTTATTTACGTTGCATAGTGAATGGCGTAAATTTATAACAGGAAAAACAATGCTGGAATAACTGTTTATTTTCAATTCCCTCCAAAAATAAAGTTAATAAAAGTTAATCAATATATTATATGCATCCAAAAATGGTGCAATTGAAAAATACAACTCGTCCCACAAAAAAAAAACAAGCCCTCATACGGCTATGTCGACAGAAAAATAAAAAAGTTATGACTCTTGGAATGCGACAGTGAAAAAAGAAAAATAATCCTTGGTCATTAAGGCCAAAAAAGGCCTGGTCGTTAAGTGGTTAAGTAGCAAAGTAATGGTACATTGCTGACTAATCCACGACACCTAAACCATAAAGGTGTATTCACACATTGCAGTTTTGCTATGTGTTTTTTGCCGCGAGCACGCAACCCGCACTTCAATAACGCATGTGTTTTTTTACCACGTTTTGCTGCGATTATACGGAAAGTGAGGAAAATTGCAGTAAGAAAATCTACACCATGTGAATACACCCTAAGCATTAGCACTATCAGGGTCTATTCAAAGGGTGGGGTCAAATCAGTCTTTGCCACAATTTTTACAAAATTGCAGCACCTAAACTTTAAGAAATGGGAGGACGTTATCACGTCATAATGAAAAATGACATCACCCTTGGGGATCAAAGAGCAAAAATAATGAAATTAAATATACCAGTAATCACCTTCTAGATGTTTGTGACGCTCTTATATAGCCCGTACTGACTTACATTAGTCTTCTCTACTTATGTCACACATACTTGACATTGCTGAAATAATGGACCAGGAAACCTTATATGCACCGTATTACAGTATAGCATTGTTTAATGTGTGCGCTCTATACACAGTTGCTTGTCTCTCATACAATGCACTAAACCAAGAAAATGGTGATACAAATCCTTTAAACCCCTCATATTTTCTAATGTTATAAAACATAGGGCTATGGAGAACTTTTTATAGAAGGCCTTGAAAAATGTATCTACAAATTTGAATCACTTAGCAAAGGCTTTTGTAAATGATTAAACATAATTTTTTATAGTGAACTTAATTTTACTTCTAACACATTTTAAAATGAGATTTCTGATAAATTTATGGGAAATATTTTTTTTCTCCTCCAGTTCTATACAGTGAAGGAAATAAGTATTTGATCCCTTGCTGATTTTGTAAGTTTGCCCACTGTCAAAGACATGAACAGTCTAGAATTTTTAGTCTAGGTTAATTTTACCAGTGAGAGATAGATTATATTAAAAAAAAACAGAAAATCACATTGTCAAAATTATATATATTTATTTGCATTTTGCACAGAGAAATAAGTATTTGATCCCTTTGGCAAACAAGACTTAATACTTGGTGGCAAAACCCTTGTTGGCAAGCACAGCAGTCAGACGTTTTTTTGTAGTTGATGATGAGGTTTGCACACATGTTACATGGAATTTTGGCCCACTCCTCTTTGCAGATCATCTGTAAATCATTAAGATTTCGAGGCTGTCGCTTGGCAACTCGGATCTTCAGCTCCCTCCATAAGTTTTCGATGGGATTAAGGTCTGGAGACTGGCTAGGCCACTTCATGACCTTAATGTGCTTCTTTTTGAGCCACTCCTTTGTTGCCTTGGCTGTATGTTTCGCGTCATTGTCGTGCTGGAAGACCCAGCTACGAGCCATTTTTAATGTCCTGGTGGAGGGAAGGAGGTTGTCACTCAGGATTTGACGGTACATGGCTCCATCCCTTCTCCCATTGATGCGGTGAAGTAGTCCTGTGCCCTTAGCAGAGAAACACCCCCAAAACATAATGTTTCCACCTCCATGCTTGACAGTGGGGACGGTGTTCTTTGGGTCATAGGCAGCATTTCTCTTCCTCCAAACACGGCGAGTTGAGTTAATGCCAAAGAGCTCAATTTTAGTCTCATCTGACCACAGCACCTTCTCCCAATCACTCTCAGAATCATCCAGATGTTCATTTGCAAACTTCAGACGGGCCTGTACATGTGCCTTCTTGAGCAGGGGGACCTTGTGGGCACTGCAGGATTTTAATCCATTACGGCGTAATGTGTTACCAATGGTTTTCTTGGTGACTGTGGTCCCAGCTGCCTTGAGATCATTAACAAGTTTCCCCCGTGTAGTTTTCGGCTGAGCTCTCACCTTCCTCAGGATCAAGGATACCCCACGAGGTGAGATTTTGCATGGAGCCCCAGATCGATGTCGATTGACAGTCATTTTGTATGTCTTCCATTTCCTTACTATTGCACCAACAGTTGTCTCCTTCTCACCCAGCGTCTTACTTATGGTTTTGTAGCCCATTCCAGCCTTGTGCAGGTCTATGATCTTGTCCCTGACATCCTTAGAAAGTTCTTTGGTCCTGCCCATGTTGTAGAGGTTAGAGTCAGACTGATTAATTGAGTCTGTGGACAGGAGTCTTTTATACAGGTGACCATTTAAGACAGCTGTCTTTAATGCAGGCACCAAGTTGATTTGGAGCGTGTAACTGGTCTGGAGGAGGCTGAACTCTTAATGGTTGGTAGGGGATCAAATACTTATTTCTCTGTGCACAATGCAAATAAATATATATAATTTTGACAATGTGATTTTCAGTTTTTTTTTAATATAATCTATCTCTCACTGGTAAAATTAACCTAGCCTAAAAATTCTAGACTGTTCATGTCTTTGACAGTGGGCAAATTTACAAAATCAGCAAGGGATCAAATACTTATTTCCTTCACTGTATATTTTTGGTTTTAAAGCAGGCCAGGTCAACAATGACCTGTAAAATCAAGTGATCACTTTCTTGACATTGGCATTGACTGGAAATCATTTTAAAGTTATTAGGAGATAAATATGTTAAAATACATTTAATATGTGTTTAAGGTACCTGATTGGGGTCACTTATCAAACATCAGATTTGATTATTAGGGGGTAATACCCCTCAAGACCCTCGAGAAAGACAACACAGAATAATAGTCTCAGATTTTTTGTTGCCATTTTAATTTGTTTGAAGGTCTAATAATTTAAGCTCAAAGTTCTGGTCTAATGAAATTCCATATTGTCTTGAATAAATGTGCAGAAAGTTAGTGTTGGAGTATCAGGATTTCTGGTTTATCAGAAGGTAGAGTCAAATTATTTTAATGTATTAATAAGTGCAAGATACTCAAGGAGTAGTGAGAACTAGCGAGTAAAATTCTATAATTTGCAATTACAAATAAATTCCTCTCTTTTGTTTGTTTAGGCAGAACCACAAACTACAGATTTTAGTCCTAGCATCACTGGCGTAGCTATAGGGGTCGCAGCGGTCGCAATTGCGACCGGGCCCCGAAGCCAGGGGGGCCCACGGCCCCCCGCACCACATCAATAAAAAGTTACTATAGTAACTCGGGCCGCGGGCCCCTGTTACTATAGTAACATACTTTACTTACCTTCCTGGTTCCGGATCGCAGCGGAGGTCCTGACGTCAGGCGCTGTGCGCAGCGCATGACATCACAGCGCTATGCCGCCGCGCACAGCATCGAGACTACAGAACTCCCGCCGCGGCCGAAGAGGAAGGTAAGGTTAGCCCTGACTGGCGGGGTCCGACTCCCGGGACCCGCCAATCAGCTGTTTTGAAGGGGCCGCAGCACTCGTACGAGAGCTGCTCCCCTTCATTCCTGTCACTTCATTCCGGTCACACTGTGAATCGGTTTCGGCGATTCACAGTGTGGGCGAGTAGTGAAATGAAGGGGAAGCAGCTCTCGTACGAGTGCTGAGGCCCCTTCAAAACAGCTTATTTGGGGGTCCCGGGCGACACATCAGCTATTGATGGCCTATCCTGAGGATAGGCCATCAATGTTTAGGGACTGCACAACCCCTAAGCCTACGATGTAGCAGGCTTAGGGGGCCCATGAGACAGGATCACAGATTGTGTGATGCTGTCTGCTGGGCCCTGTATCTAAGCCAATCACATGGTAGGCTTAGATACATGGCCCATGCGTGATCCTGTCTGCTGGGCCCTGTATCTAAGCCTACCACACTGTAGGTTTAGATACAGGGCCCCAGCACACAGTAATCTTATACTGTATAAGATTACTGTCTGCTGGACCCTGTATCTAAGCCTACCTTGTGGTAGGCTTAGATACAGGGTCCCACAGACAGTATCACACATGGGCCCTGTATCTAAGCCTTAGGGTATGTGCACAGACACTAATTACGTCCGTAAGTGACGGATGTATTTCGGCCGCAAGTACCGGACCGAACACACTGCAGGGAGCCGGGCTCCTAGCATCATACTTATGTACGACGCTAGGAGTCCCTGCCTCGCTGTGGGACAACTGTCCCATACTGTAAACATGTTTTCAGTACCGGACAGTTGTCCGGCAGCGAGGCAGGGACTCCTAGCGTCGTACATAAGTATGATGCTAGGAGCCCGGCTCCCTGCAGTGTGTTCGGTCCGGTACTTGCGGCCGAAATACGTCCGTCAATTCCGGACGTAATTCGTGTGTGTGCACATACCCTAACACATGTGTTACTAATCATTTTTTGTGTGTTTTCTTACAGGTTCGGTCGTTGGACTACGGCGGATTCCAGGACTACTTCGATGACAGCTTTTTTTTTTATTAATAAAATGGTTAATGAGGGTTGTGGGTTTTTTTTTTATTTCAATAAAATATTTTTTCTATGTCTTTGTGGTTTTTTTTAAACTATATTACTACCGCCTTAGTAATGGCCGCCGGCTGATTGACAGCATCCATTGCTAAGGCAGGGCTTAGTGTTAGCCGGTGCAGAGGCTAACACTAACCCCCTTTATTACCCCGGTACCCACCGCCACCAGGGGTGCTGGGAAGAGCCGGGTACGATCCAGTACCTGACCATCTGTAGTGATGGTCGGCCACTGGGGTGGCCGCAGGCTGGTATTATCAGGAGGGGAAAGGCCAGATACAGTGGCCCTTCCTACCCTGGTGATGCTAGGCTGCTTCTGCTTTATTGTATCTGGCTGGTTATGAAAATGGGGGGGACGCCACGTCATTTAAAAAATAATTGGAAAGAACGATGTCGGGTCCCCCCCAATTTTCATAACCAGCCAGATACAATACAGCAGCAGCAGGCAGCATTACAAGGGTGGGAAGGGCCACTGTTTTTGGCCTTCCCCAGCCTAATACTACCAGCCTGCGGCCACCCCGGTGCCTGCCCGTCACTACAGCTGGTCGGGTACTGGTTTGTACCCGGCTCTTCCCAGTACCCCTGGTGGCGGTGGGTACCGGGGTAATAATGGGGGTTAGTGTAGCCTCTGCACCTTCTAACATTAAGCCCCGCCTTAGTAATGGAGGTTGTCAATCAGCCAGCGGCCATTACTAAGGCGGTGATAATAAAGTTTAAAAAGATACAAGCACATAGAAATTTTTTTTATTGAAATAAAAACACAACCCTCATTAACCATTTTATTGAGAATAAAAAAAACGCCGTCATTGAAGTCCTCGTATCCGAAGTCCAACAACCGAACCTGTAAAAAAAACACAAACACACAAAAATAATCAGTAACACATAAAGAAGCAAAATTATTATTCTTACCTATCCTGGGTCCAGCGCTGGAGCCGCAATGTCAGCGAGCTGGGCCCTGTATCTAATCCTATCATGTGTGATACAGTCTGCTGAGCTGTGTATCTAATCCAATCATGTATGATACTGTGCTGGGCCCTATATCTAATCCGATCATGTGTGATACTGTCTGCTGAGCCACTGTATCTAATCCTATCATGTGTGATACTGTCTGCTGAGCCACTGTATCTAATCCTATAATGTGTGGTACTGTCTGCTGAGCCACTGTATCTAATCCTATCATGTGTGATACTGTCTGCTGAGCCACTGTATCTAATCCTATCATGTGTGGTACTGTCTGCTGAGCCACTGTATCTAATCCTATCATGTGTGGTACTGTCTGCTGAGCCACTGTATCTAATCCTATCATGTGTGATACTGTCTGCTGGGCCACTGTATCTAATCCTATCATGTGTGATACTGTCTGCTGAGCTGTGTATCTAATCCTATCATGTGTGATACTGCCTTCTGAGCCACTGTATCTAATCCTATCATGTGTGATACTGTCTGCTCAGCCACTGTATCTAATCCTATCCATAGTTTATAGGGTCGTAGTGCTATAGATATGCTATGCTGTCTCCTATACACACACTTTTTTTTGGGGCGGACACATATGTATTGGGGCTATTTCCCTGACATTTTAAGCCCTGAGGGTATGTTCACACGGCAGCGTCCGTTGCGGCTGAAATTACTGTGCTGTTTTCAGGAGAAAACAGCACCGTAATTTCAGCCGTAATGGCATGTGCAGGCGTCTTTTGCTGCGTCCACTACGGAAGTAATTGAAGCTGGTTTTCCATGGAGTCCATGGAAAACGGCTCCATTTACATCTGAAGAAGTGACAGGCAGTTTTTTACGCGTCGCCTTTCGACAGCGGCGCGTAAAAAAAAATGACCATCGGCACAGAACATCGTAAGACCCATTCAAATGAATGGGCAGATGTTTTCCGACGCTTTTGAGCCGCATTTTCGGATGTAATTCAATGCTAAAACGCCCGAATTACGTCCGTAAATAGTGTGTGTGTGAACCCAGCCTTAGTGACGCCCCGGCTGCTAGTGCTGCATTGTTGGGTCACTTAGGAGACCCAGCGATGCAGCTGAAAGCGGACCGTCGGCCATGAGAAGTTTGCGGGGTGGGGGGGGGGGGGGCCCCAGTAAGAATTTTTGCATCGGGGCCCATGAGCCTCTAGCTACGCCCCTGCCTAGCATTTATACATGTTAAAGTAGTTGTCTGGTTTAGAACACATGTTTTGAAATACTATATTGGGGTCTTTCAGTTAATAGAGGGGGTCCTCCCTTCCCTCTAAAACATCGGATTAATCTGTGCATTATGTCGATAGCCCATTCATTTAAATGGGAGTTGTGTAATGCTTAATTTTCCCTGTGGTGGTGCTGAAGAAGAATTGAATAGTCGCTGTAAGGTTCCCTCACAGATTGCAGCAGAAGGAAACCCTTTGATCAGCATATCTTCAAGGAAATTATCTTTCAAAATGAATAAATGGCCCCCCCATTTTAAAGGGGTTTTCCACCTTCTGACAACCGGATAAGTCTTCAGTACATGATCTGTGGGGGTCCAACACCCGGACCCCACACAGATCAGCTGGTCCAGTGCCTCCGTTCACCGGACGTATATGCTGGAAGCAGTTGGATCCGGCCATGGAATAGCGGCCAAGCTGCAGTACTGCAGCTCTGCTCCTATTCAAGTGAATAGGAGCAGACCTGCAGTTCAGCAGCACGGCCGCTATGCTATGTACGGAGCCAACTGCTTCTGGCTCCATACATAGCATTATGTGCCATAACATCCAGTGCCCGCAGGCCAACGGAGCAGCTTATCGGTGCGGGGTCCGGGTCCAGGCACCGATGATATACTGATGACCTATCCGGTGGATAGGCCATCAGTTGTTAGATGGTGTAAAACCCCTTTAACTTCATCTATTATACTTTTCCAGTATCTGGTCTACCTGGACTCTAATAATATGATCATCTGCGACTAGAAAAATAAGTATCAATACAAACATGTTTCTTACCCCATGCTAATTGGAATATAAACATTTTCAGTTTATTAACTATAGCTGTTTTTGAGAAATATTGACAACCGTTGTGACTGCCATTTGTGCTTGCAGCTTTCCTAAGGACGGGATCAAAGGCTATTTTGGTGCCGTTTCTGGCTCAATTTTTTTTAGCCAAAGCTAGAAGTGGATCCAAAAGGAGCAAAAATATAAAGGAAAGACTGATTCATCTCCTTCCCTTTGTGTCTACTCTTGTGTTTGGTTCAAGAAACAGAGCCAAAAACTCCATCAAAACAGTGTGTGTGATCCAGGCCTAAAGTCTTGATTGGTTAATCTGCCTATTTATGCAGAGATACATGAGAAGATTCTAGCAATGGATTCTAGGAAAGAGCCAACTCTTAGAGCCAACTCCTGCTATGTGTGTAGTCCCTCAGCTTTCTCTGAAACATACCAAGTCAAAGATCAGTATTTACAGATGATAAGCATTGGCATTAAGTTGTATTCCATCCATGATAACCGCATGCAGTGGCCAAATAACTATATGAATCCCATGTTGAGTAACAAGATAAGTCTCTTTAAAAGTCAAATAGAAGTCTCAGTAGATGTGATTACTAATTTAATATAATCAAAATATAATAATGATGGTGAATTCTAATGCAATCAGAATAATAGAAGTTTGCAAATACAGTAAAAAGAAAAAATACAGTACTTATCCAGGAAAAGACAGTGTAGAATACCACAATTCCCAACTCTCCCTCAATAAATTTTATAATTGCATTACTGAAAAGGTCACAAATCAAATTCTGAACAATTCTCTCAACCCAAAGCAAATAGTGAATTAAAGGGGTATTCCCATCTTGACAAACAAACGTAAAATGCTCCTCTTTGTATATTGCTTGTGGCCTAGGAATCCGACCACCTCTGAGTTCCTTTAACTGTGGCTGCGCTTGTGCACTGATTTCCTCTCCTTCCCTTGGAGATGATGGCAATAGTATTGTGAACGCGCCTGACGGTGCATGCCTCTGGTCACATCTCTCCAGCTACATGCAGATTAGCGGTAGGCTCCGGGGCATGCGCACTAATCCTGGAGCCTGTTATCACAATAGCAGTGCGCATTCTGCTGGTTAGTTAGTGTACATAGGTGCTTGTAACGATGTGTCAATAGGTCACTTACACTGCAGTGGGAAAAATAAATATTGCGGGGAAGACGAGAAGGGATCATCTCATCACGCTTACCATGCCTTTTGAGACGATCGTTCAGCCAGCTTTACTCCCGATGCTGCTAGTACTGCAGGATCTAGCAGCGACGGGGACTTGCACAGGGAGAGCAGAGCAGCTTGATTGATATCAAGCGTGTCACACCCACATTTGGAAAAGAGAAAAGGAAGTAGCTACGTTGAAAAGCTTAGTAAAAAGACACTTCTACAATGCATATAAAAGAATTATTTAGATAATTAAACTTATATTTGGGAGTATATTTAATAAAGAGGAAAAAAATAAAGCTTCACTTCGTAATAACCCTTTAAGGCAGAATTCACACAAACGTGTGAGATTTATGCGCATAACAAACGTGCGTAAATCTGGTCCGTGTGGGTTGCATTATGCATCAGTGTGATTTGCGAGGAGAATGCATTTTTCACGCACTCACAAAGCACTTTCTTTTAAAGGATTTGATGCGAAAATCACGCACTGCTCACGGATGTGTATCCGTGTGCAGTGCGTGGTTTTCACACACCCATTGACTTCAATGGGCGCGTAGGTGCGTGAAAGCGCACCGATATAGGACATGCCGTGAGATTCATGAAGCGGACTCTCGCTGCGTGAAAACTTACGCATGTGTGAACGGCCCCATTAAAATCAATGGGTCCGTGTGCTGTCCGTGATTTCCACACACAGCACATGGACGAGATTCACGTTGGGTGAATGGGTCCTAAGCCTTTACATGAGGAGCCTAAAAATAACTTTTTTCAATTAGGCCATCTACTGTGCTTTCTCAAGTAACAATATTAATAAGCTCCAGGACGACTATTGTGACTTTGAGATTTTGGCACTTAAATCTATATAGTAATTGGTTCCAAAGCCCTAAAAAAAGGCAACCCAAAAAAATAACAATTGAAGATGAAAGAAAAATTAAAATAAGGCTGGGTTCACACGTGGCGGAATTTCACTTAAATTCCGCTGCGGACACTCCGCAGCGTTAATCCGCAGCGGAGCCGTTTGTCCATTGACTTACACTTTAATTTAGCAGTGTTCGTTTAGACGAGGCGTAACATTCCGCTGCGGAGCATAGGCTGCGGAGCGGAATTTGGTGTCCGCAGCATGCTCTGTCTGTTGCGGAGCAGTGGCGGACTCATGGCGGAATTTCTCCATTGACTTCAATGGAGATTCTAAGTTCCGCAATGAAGTCTGCAGCTGTCATGCACATGTTATGTGTGCTGCGGATACGTCTTGCTTTTTTGCCATGACATTTCTTCATTCTGGCTGGACCTATGTATTTCTAGGTCTACAGCCAGACTGAGGAAGTCAATGGGGCTCCCGTAATGACGGGAGCGTTGCTAGGAGACGTCTGTAAATAGTCACTGTCCAGGGTGCTGAAAGAGTTAAGCGATCGGCAGTAACTGTTTCTGCACTCTGGATAGTGACTACCGATCCCAATATACAGCAACCTGTCAAAAAATATAAGTTCATACTTACCGAGAACTACCTGCTTCTGTCTCCAGTCCGGCCTCCCAGGATGACGTTTCAGTCTAAGTGACGGCTGCAGCCAATCACAGGCTAATAACAGGCTGCAGCGGTCACATGGACTGCCGCGTCATCCAGGGAGATCGGGCTGGATGCCGAAGGAGGGACGCGTCACCAAGACAACGGGCGGTAAGTATGAGTTTCTTTGACTTTCACAAGGGAAAGTGCTGTCCCTTCTCTCTATCCTGCACTGATAGGGAGAAGGGAAGTACTTTTCCCGCAGTCCGCAGCAGCTAGTCCGCATCAATTTACTGCACATTTTGTGCAGATCCGCAGCAGAATCTGCAACGCAGATTCTGTGCGGCATTGATGCGGACAGTTGCGGAGGAAATCCGCCACGTGTGGTCATGCCCTAACAATGGTTACTATTACAGATAAAGCAAGTTCATACATAGAATAGTCAGAAAGAGCTGCTGGAAGCTGGTGAATCACTTTCTATATAGAAGACAGGTCCTATGTAAAGTAAAAATGAAATGGAGCCACCCTCACATGGTGTCCAAAGGAGCCCCTCATCCTGGCACATGTATATAATAGTACATAAAGCACTTCCCTGTAAAACAGGGAGGCGCTCCTACTCATCTAATCAGTGCGTGGACATATAGTCAGGGCCGGCCTTAGCCCACCCCATCATAAAAAACATGCCCCATAAAAATGTATAATGCCCCCCACAGTATAATGCCCTTTTTAGTGCCCCCACACAGTATGATGTCCCCTGAATGCCCCCAACACAGTATATTGCCCCCACACAGTATAATTCCCCTTTAGTGCCCCCCACAGTATAATGCCCTTTTTAGTGCCCCCACACAGTATAATGTCCCCTAAATGCCCCCATACAGTATATTTCCCCCCCACACAGTATAATGCCGCTTTAGTGCCACCACCATATAGTATAATGCCCCCATAGCTGCCCCATACACTATAATAATCATCAATAATATAATATATTATAACCCCCTTAAGGAAACTGTATTTTGTCCTCTAAGTGTGCCCACACAATATAATGCCCACTGTAGCGCCCCTACACAGTATAATGTCCCCTTAGTGACCCCCACACATTATAATGCCCCCTTAGTGGCTCCCACACAATATAATGTCCCCTTAAGTGCCCCCACACATTATAATGCTTCCTTTAGTGCCCCCAGAGTATAATGCCCCATTTAGTGCCCACCCACAGTATAATGTCTCACAAATGCCCCCACACAGTATAATTCCCTCTGTAGTGCCCACCCACAGTTTAATGTCCCCAAGTGCTCCCACACAGTAACATGCCCCTTTTAGTGCTCACACACTGTATAATTCCCCCTTTAGTGCCCCCACAAAGTATAATGTCCCCCTTTAGTGCTCCAACACAGTATAATGCCATTTTGGGACCCCCACATAGTATAAATAATGCCCCCTTTTGCTACCCCACACACAATATAATGGTATAATGGCCACCTTATGCCCCCGTCACACAGTATAATTATTTCTACCCCTCACAGTATACATCCCCCCAACAGCCCCCTTATACCACCAATGTGCCACTATGTACTTGGATAACTATGTATAAATAATGGCTGCCTTGCAGCCTGGAGACCCGGGAACCGAGCGGTGGTTGATTTTACTCACCACTCGTCCGGGCGCTCCTGAGTACTTCTCTGTTCTGGCCCCAGCGCTGCACTGTGACACACACGTTGCATTGTCACGTGACACGTTATTTTATTCAGTCTCAGTGCATCGCTGGCGCATGAGCGAGGGACATAACTAGGAAATACTGGGCCCCATAGCAAACTTTGACTGGGCCCCCCTTGCATCTCCTGGGTGTCACACACATCCCCCCTTGTAGATAGTGCCCCCTGTAGATTGTGCCATGTAGCCCCCAGACAAATAAAATAATAAAAATACTCACCTCCCGCAATGAACGGAGCTGCTTCACAACGCCAAAGGGGTCCTTGCATAGGTCGGCGTTATCCAGTGACTTCATCACATCGGCATGTGCAGGGATCCTGTCCCTGTGCCTGATAGGCTGCAAGCCGACTGGCCTGTAGCCTAGTAAATAACAGAACAGGGAGATACCTCCCTGCTCTGCCACGTTGTTCAATAGTATCTGGGTCCTATGGAAGCAGAAAATATTGAATGCGGCATCCGTACCGCTGTAGTAACCATAGCGGCTGTTAGCGGCGCCACCGAGAGCAGAGAAGGAGAGTCCGGGCAGAAAGGCAGCTGCAGAGTCGCTGGGCCCAGGCACTTCAGAAACACAAGCAGGGGAAGAGAGACAGCGCAGCGCCCTCTTCCACCTGCTTGAGTGATGCGCGCTGTTCGATGGCACAGGCCGCATACCCCAAAGGCTGGTCTTGAAAAAAAAAAAAGTAATACAGTATCCACTGATTGTTTCGGAATTCCCCTCAATGCGATGGCTTGATTCACGAGTGTTATGATGTTAGTCACATTATAGTGGCCTAGGAAAGACCATTGTATGTTAAACATATTGTAACCTGAGGCTATTATAACTTGGCGGGTTACTGTATTAGATTCCAGACAGTCCCCCCCGGACTGCCAATTAAGTGGGCATAAAACACCATACTACTTTAGTGATTGGCCAAGAGGGAATATGGGACTAGATACATGACTACAAATCTTAGAAGCAAGAGAGTACAAAAAGGTGCATTAGCTGACTATAATGACTATTATTAAAGAAATTAATAGATATTATTTTATTATCCTAAATTAAACTTTCTGACTGGTAACAAAAATGTTCTGTAACATTAACAAACAAACAGATAGATAGACAGACAGACAGACAGACAGACAGATAGACAGATAGATAGATAGATAGATAGATAGATAGATAGATAGATAGATAGATAGATAGATAGATAGATAGATAGATAGATAGATAGATAGACATTCACTGATACACATGTATATACATACCCAGAAATCCGCATGCCCTACCTTTTGTTTGCACCTAGTTCCATCTCTGAGTCCAGAAAAGAAGGTTGTAATGGGTGCAATAGCCCATTGACTTTGAGGGCTGAAGTGTAATCCATGGGCATAAAGATGGGATTAGCTGCTTCCCTAGGCAGGGATGTAGCTAGGGTAGGCTGGTAAGGCATGCACCTCGAGTACCGGGTGCCAGTAGGTGGGGGGCACATGCCATTCGTTCGACTGGAAGCCTGTAAAAATAAAATTTAGGTTGGGGGAGCACAAAACAGAAGGAAAGGTGAAGGTAAGGTGAAGGAAAGTCTAGCTATGGTTCTGTCCCTGGCAGTTCCACCCCTTATTTTTCATGTTATGCTGTTTCTTTAGGTTTTGGTCACCATTTTGTTTTTTCTATAGAGCCATATGTACGGATGGATGATATCCAAATAAACGGTTTCTCTCTCTTTTCCTTCAGCCCTGCAGGTTTTGTATTATTTTAACTGTCATTATGGTGCTTAAAAATATCTATAAAATAACATATTCAGCTCTGTACATTGCTATTTTACATTTATGTGTATTTAATCATAGTCAAATCAGATTTAACTTTTGAACCATTTAGTATTATAAATGTAGCAATGCACATAATGTATATGCCTATTGCCTACATAAAGTAAACAATTATCATATTGGTAATATGAGAATTGAGAGTATTAACATTTTTAGTATTTTTTTTTAACTAAAAGGATAGAGAATTTCAAAGAGCGCTTGGGTATTACAGATTTTTAAGGTTGGAACAAATTCTCTTATTCTTCTGCTGCTGCTAAGAGGGAGACCCATTAATATGCAGTTGGTAATGTTAACAACCACTTTATTCCTTCTAGGTGTGACACCTTTTGCTTTTCTTTGCTGTCTTTTGTGCCAGTATACTTCTATACTGTAACATTCGCGGTCACAGACCGCAGACTCCTATCATCCTGCAGACGTCTTCCTCCCCAGAGATGCCAGCACATGCGGCTGTCCTGTCCTGCAGTGACCAATAGGGTGCGCACACGAGCTCATTCCCGGCATTAATGGGCCAGAGCACACACAAGTTTTAGATTGACTGATTGCTCCCATGATCACCCTGGACTATAAGAAGGGCCCTGCCCCTTCTTTCATTGCCTGAGCTTTGTTGTGTTTACCCGTGTTAGTCTTTGCAAATGGTCCCTTAGTGTTTTCCAGTTCCCAGTGTTCCTGTTCCTGCTACCTGTATCCTGTGCTACCTTGTTCCTGTGCCGTAGAGAGTTGGAGTCATGTTGTGTCGTATACTACGCCTGCTATATTTCACCACGCCTCTTATCTGCCTGCTGCCAAGTTCCCATCCGAGCCTGCCATCACTACTGTCTGTATTGCCACAGGTACCCTTATTCGAACTATTGACTTTGCCTTGGTATCCTGTTTGGCCAGCTGCTGTCCCGGTACGGCGGTATGGCCCAGTGGGTCCACACACCCACCGTGACATATACAATAAACTGCATGGAATATATTTGTGAATTCACATGACAAAGTAAAGGATATTAGAATCATGTAGAAGCCGCGTCTACAGCTGCATATTGTAATACTTATATAAAGTGAGTTGATTTACTTTATTGGATCGTATTGCCTCCTTATGTATTTTCTGTATTTCATTGCATTTTTTAAAAACTATCCCTTCTTTTATTAGTCATTGACAGAACAACAGGGAGAAATGAAGTATATAATCGAACCTGTTTAAAAATGAGCTGGACCAAATGACAATCCCAGCTTTGCTACATCTGAATCTGACAAACTCATCTCTGCTCCATCTGTGTATATCTTGTATATATCCCTCATGTAAGCAAAACATAAATCCTAGCACGTCATTTATAACGCACAAAGTACTTGTCTGTAGTGGCTTTTGCATCTTATAATGAAGTCTAATAAACATTTACTTGCAGAATTGAAATTGAAATGTCATTTGAAAACATTCATTTTGTTATTTATGACAAAGCATGAGACTGCTGAAAATCCCTTACCTGCTGTTGCCTTTCTCTGGTCGTAGAGACAGATATTTAGCGCGAGTGTTTATCTTAATCAAATCGTTATTCCTAAAGCAATGTATTGATCTGTGACTTAAACAAATAAGAGAACTAAGACAAAGGAGGCTTAACTGCAAATAAATAGCTTATTCCACTTCAATGCCATGACAATCCAGCTCTCTCACAACTGGAATGGCAATAGTCAAATGTACGTTAGAAACTAGGACTGTATGTGTTAAAAACAATTTCTATGCCTCATATTATTCTCGAAAATACGCTACGGTGCCCGGCCACAGGAACATGCTTTTTGGTGCTTGTCGTGATCCAGAAGATCAAGCCAAGGAGCCAATTGGCCAATTCAACCAATATAAATGCTGAATTATAACATTTATCCATAAAAGCATCAGGATCTTGTCACGTGCGGTCCTCATTACAGCTAACAAATTCTTCTCATGAGGGGATATATGACATCTTTTCTGCTGACCTAATTGAATAAAACATCCAATGGTCCTTCACATGTGAGAACAGTAACCTATGACTTGGAAGAAGCCCCAAGCTTAAGACTGGCAGCTGTACTTGAAGCTTTTGAAAGGCATTGCTCTTCATCCCTTTTAACATGACATCAAATGAATGAAAAATGCTTTGAACTGAAAACAGGTTTCAAGATGCTGCTAAGTCAGTGTCTAGTTCAGTTGCAAGTATCATTCCTTTCCACCAAAAAGTGAAGGGAAGTTTTACATTTAAAATAAGAGTTGACAGGATAAATAGCGGTGACTTGCAGGTTCATGTAAAATAAGTGAGTATCATAGAAACAGAATCATTGCGCTCCCTCCTCTGACATCATCCCTCAGTGTCGGACTGGGGTTCCTGGGGCCCACTAGAGAACCCTCCATTTATACAGAACATATGAATATCCACTTTTAAGTGCATTGTAAGCTTTGTTATTGCGCATACAGGGTATATCATCAATAAAGTCAAATAGGACATTTTTGAATCAACCTATAAAAAATAGACCCTAGTGGCAAGTGATTGGGCTCAAAGTCAGCTCCAAATGGGGTTGTATTCTGCTAGACCATTGTGGCCCATTATAATATCAGAGACTGAGCCTATTGAAGGATCCTCTGGTATTCTGGTGGGCCAGTCTGAACCTGTCCTCCCTGCACCTTCTGGACAGGTCTATGGACACAATGATGCTCTTACTCAACACTTTATGCTAACAAAATAAAATACTCTCTTTTACTCTCCTTTACTGCACATTGGTTGGGTTGCAGACTTGACTATCCTGATATTTCTGCCACTTGGCTGGTCATTCATTGTAGATATTGTGGATTTGATTTTATCTCCAGTTTGCAATAATGGTTGCGTTCTAAAGTATCTTTATTTTTATTGACAAGTTTTGCATCAACAATTCTACATCATATAATCAATTATTTTCTACCAATTTTTATTCTCCCTTTTTTTTTTCTCTTGGAATATTGTATATCTGCTAACCTTGTTTGTATTGGTTGAGATCTGTATGAATATTTGTGACCTATCTGTTATGTGAATATTTATTCCTACACAGAATAAAAAAAAAACAACAAAAACAAACAAACAATAGAGCAAGTAACACTATCTATTTAAATATGTACTCCCTTTAAAAAACATGCACACTATATTTTTAGTATTCCCATGTACAGTACTTTCCTCTGCCCATTTAGTGTTAACTTTAGTGAACAAAGCAACAACAAATGAAAGCGAAGTTCATAGCTGTATTTCCTTCTTTTATGTCTTTAGCCTTAGCTTTGTGGGCATAAAAGATGGTGTAATGTTTCATAGTAAAAGGTTTTGGTATATTAGAAAATATAAGCTGCCTTTATGAGAATTTTTTTCCTCGCTGCCCATAATTCCATCTTTGAATCAAACCATTCAGCAAGTTATTATATCCAATCTAAACATCTATGAAAGACTCTTTACATATAAATTATTCGTTTGAAAAGAAGAGAATTAAGGTTTCATCCAGCTTGAATAGAATCTCATTTCCTTGAAATACAGTATAAGCAATATTTCAAGGAAATTAAATTCTTCCCCGCGCAGAAGTCTGGAAAGTAGAAATATCACCGCTTGACCAAGAACAGCCTTTAGGAAAATCTTGGGATAAAGTACAGATGTGACAGCTGCTGATGACATGGATTGCTAGAGCAGTCTCGGAAATTAGACATGCTTCAATCCTCCAGCCTGTAGTAATACAATGCATTGTTACGCCGTGCACCTTGGTAGGCTTGCATTTGAATAAAGCTACAATATGTCAAGTGTTTTATTTCACTCTACTGATGTTTTTGCTGTTTCTTCCTACAGAGAAAGAAAACAAAACAGATTTACCTTATTATGCCCTTGGAGTCACACAGTAAATCTCTATTGTGTTTGTTCATGCAATATTGGTTATAGATATATGGCTTCTAGAAAACGGTCCTATTATTCTCCACCAGTATCGTAGATCACTTGTGAAAGATGTACTATATATTTTATCTACTTTAAAATTCCGCAGGAAGAAAGTGGTTGTCAGGCTCCAACTGAACTTTGAGGGGAATGTTTTATAATCTGTACAATATTCCAATGCTCCTTTCAGCACCCATATCATCACTTTATTTGTAATATAGTATTTAAAAAACGAATGGGTAACTCACCATATGTATGTACGTATATGTGAGAATTAACGGGTATGTGCACCATTATCTATTATTCACCATGTCATTGAGGGAAGTAACAATATGGAATCGATGAGGGTCAGTGGTGTAGCATACCCCCATTTTCAAAAATAAAGAGTCTGTGGCATTAATTTCAGTAGGAGCCCTGTCAGCAAAATGGGCTATTGATGAGGAGGGGACCCATTCCACCTCCTTCAAGCCTATCTTCCCCATGTCTCAAATTCCAACCCCATCATAATTCAGATATGTAATTCCCTGTTCTTATTTATAATATAATCCACTTACTTTCTGAAATATTCATCTTCAAAACTCTAACACCAGCATATTTATTTTTCACTGACCAAAGACTATTGTATAAAAGTCTGTAGCCTGTTGATGGATTGCAAGAAAACCACAAGGATGTTCAAGATACTAAGGCTTAAAGATTTTTTGTTACATTTAGCTAAGCTTGTTATTCTTGATATATTATGACCTCATTATTTGTAGGGTTACATCTTTACGATCTGGGCTGTGTGGCAGGAACAATGATATTCTGTGAGTGATGAAATGAATCGTATGGTGAGGGTGACTACAGTGGAGGAGTGAGTGACATGAGGTTCTTGTAAATCCTGCACACAGTGACTTGTTAAAATGGAGCATAATATCTAATAGCTGAAGGGAATAAAACCTAGTGTTTTCTAATCATATTTTGAGTTCATGTCATTTTGGACTGGTAGAATGTTCTACTGTATCTGCATGTAGGTGTGTAAAGCAATACGAGGATAATGATCATGAGCCAGGGTTTCGATAACTGAATAGTATTAATATCATATCCAGCTGTCAGGTTATGCTGGATAGGTTCATTGTTCCATGTCTGGGTGTTTTTGCAATATTTTTCTAGGCCTGGGTTTTAATAGAATAATAATGTGAACATAACTATAGGTCAGGTCACATTGGGTTAAATAAAATATTCTGTACTGCCTGGATGCTATACAACTAAAATATGTTAAAATTGTTTTAAAATATTGAAGAGTATGCAAAAGGTGTAGGTGAGTCATTCCCGGTAAATCATCCAAATGGCTAATTTTTTACATTGAAACATGAAACATTCTTTTCATATTTCATGAGTTCTATTTACCTAGCTTCAAAATGCCAAATGTGCCAGCCGAGAGTGCTTTAATATTCATAGCTCTGAGATGTCTTTGACAGTTGTCAAAGAGAGAAATAGTTTCATCAGGAAAAAGAAATCTGACTTATGATTTCTGGCACATTCCCACTCACATACAATCTATTAGGATTGTAGATAAAAATATAAATTTTAATACTATGAGTATTATGATTGATTGATGTAATTTCCTTGGCCTGCCAGTTCATATTTGCTAGTCAAGTAATGTTCTCAGCATAATGTCTGCATTATAGCCATAATAATTCTCTTTGCAGAAAAGTCTTAAACATGTGCACATGCAAATATTCATACATATTACAACAAAAAAATATTTGATCCAATTTCTTATGTGTTTGTAAGCGTTTTACCAAATTCTAAATCACAATATAAAATTGCTGAACAGCTATAACATAAAGATTATCACTATTTAATGTCTAATTATAGAAATAGAGATAAATGCTTAAAGGGGTTCTTCAGTATTTGTTACACCACCTAAAGAGTTGAATTTACAATTTCTAATGGCAATTTCCTGAGATCTGTATGGATGTGTGGGCTTGTTATTGCTTTATGTACACTTCCATTTGTGTCAACATTTTGCGACATTTAAAAAAATAAAAATAAATAAATACGTTTCATTACAGCCTAAATAATGCATATTCATACAATACTGCATATGGACACATTGTTGTATAGCTTTTAATATACACAGTGTGTTCATTGGTAGTGCTCTACTAATGTGCAAACAAACATACGCACATCCATGTGGTGGGATAGTCAATGTCTCAGATTATACCCCAAAGTGTACATTAATAAAAGGGGTTGGCCAGGAAAAAAATATTTTCTAAAAAGTGTCCCCCAGCCTTGGTTTGCTGTCCCTAAAACCCCCTACATACTTTCTAACCAGTTTCTGTTTGATCTCAATCGTCACTGCTGCTCTTAGTCGTCACTGCTTGAGGCACGGCGCGTCATCAACTACATTTACAGGCAGTGCGGGAACTCCAAGAGTGAAGGCGTAGCAGGAGGCGTGGACGATGAGACAGGAGGAGGAGGGGCGTGTACTATGATTGATGACACTCCGTGTCTCTGCTCGGCCAGCACTTCCGACTGAACAAAGGCACGGCGCGTCATCAACTACGTCTACAGGCAGTGGGACCAGAGGCCGAGCTCTGAAGAGCTCATGAAACATCCACCCGGCCGACTGCCTGTAAATGTAGTTCATGATGCCCTGTGCCTTTGTTCAACCAGAAGGGCTGACTGAGCAAAGCCACGGAACGTCACCGGAAAACAAAAATTTACTCTGGGTGCGATCACGTGACCAAAAATTATAAGTACGTAACGCTGCCATATATAAGCAAACATTATATTAGAAAAGTAGTCGTACATGTCACATTAGGTTAAAATAAAATGTATTCCAACCCCTTTAACTATCAGTGCTAAAACAAAATCTACTTTGGCTTCCAATAGGATCCCTTAAACAGGGAGATTATTGTTGTAAGTAACACTTTATCCAGTAAAATTACCACTTTTAGGGGGATTTCAACTTTGTACAATCCCATTTTGTTAGAAAGGTCCCCTTAAAGTATGTTGTCCAGCTATTAATCTACATAAGAACCCAGCAGCAAGTGTTCAATTTCCCTGCAGCACCACCACAGGGTAAACTAAGCATTACATGCTGCCCTTTGAAATAACCCATACAATGCATAAACGTTCCAGGTCCTCCACAGAGTGGAAGCGAGTCTCTTTGTAGCCACTCTATGCTAATTATTAAAGCTCACGAAAGAAGGACATCCCCCTGCTAACTCAGAATGCCTTAATTGGGTATTTCAATCCAAAAGACTATTTTAAATATGAAATAAATTTAGCAGATGCAAATCACAATTCATGTATTGTATGTGACTGAGTTAATTATGAAAAAAATATGTAATCAATATTTTTTTTTAATTTACAGAAAACGTGAATGTAAACATATTACACAAAGTTAACTGTAAAATCCAAATTTTAAATACTAAAGAGAGGCACAATAATTTAAGCAGGTTGTCAATTTTTAAAAAAGTACATTTATTTAGGGACATAAAATAATCATGTTTAATAACTTCAATCTTTGTACAAGAAATAGACTATTGTAAAACTCCAGAAAAATGTTACACATATTACATCTTTAACATTATGGATACTGCAAATATGAACACTAAAATTGCTACTTTTGAAATCATGCATATCTGAAATGTTTCCTTATTCACATGAACGTGTTAAACGTTCGTATGACGGCTGTTGAAACAACGGCCGTCACATGGACCAATATAATTCAATTAGGCCGATCACACGGCCGTTGTTTCAACGGACCATGTGAAGGGTCCGTGAAATTTACCGTGGTGCATATTTTTAATCCGCAGCATGTCAATTGTATTTGCGCAAATTCTGCTTGTTTGTTGCAGGATTTCACAATTGAATTCAATGGGAAGGTAAATCCTGCATCAAATAGCAGATGTTGCGTTTTATAATTACCTAGAATTCTGAGTTTCTTCGTCCAGGCCGGCTTCCTAGAATGTTGTTTCATCCCATGTCACCGCTGCAGCCAATCACAGTCTGTAGTGGCAGTCACATGGGATGAAACGTTGTCCCAGGGCTGCAAAGCGTCATGACATCAGGACGTCGGAGGGATGCGCCACCATGGTAAGTATAAATTTGCTTACACAATCTGATTCGTTCAGTAAGTAGACAGTAGAGTGGATAACCTCCTACCCTGAACTGCGGATTGTGGTGTTATGTATTGGGAAGCCACCAAACACCCATTGTCTACACTACCCCCACATCTTCTTGATGTATGTGTTTAAAACACATTTTTTTTGATGACATGAGCCCTTTAGGTAAAATGTGTACTCTTGATGCACAATTCCATTTAATTGCAGTGTATTGACACAGCTTAGAAAATGCTAAAATATTTCTGATTTATGTTTTTTTTTTTGTATATAAACTCCCTTAATTGAGTTTTATATTACAATTCCTTCAATAAATTAGCCAATATATTCTTCTGGGATCACATAATATCTGCATTTGCTCTTTTCACCTGCAGACTTCACACTGTTAGATCAATGGTTGTGGCAAAGGTGGAATCCCAGACAAGATAAGGTTTTATATTGGATAAAATAGGGCTTACTTATGAATACCAATAAAGCTATTCAGTATTAATTTCCATACAAATCTGCTTTCATCTTAAAGAGCTGCAGTGATTTTTAATTGTGTGTAATAATTAATTGACTAATATGTGTAGAGATAGAGATGGCCTTTGTAGATAGTTACTGGGTCAAGTCATTTTTCATTTTTTCATTATTCCTATGTTAGTTTGTTTGAGAGATCTTGAAGATATGTTTTAGGGGGATGAGTTGATGGAATAAGATTGTCTTATTCCCCGAGTGGTTACTCCTACTCTGTGCTCCAAGTCTACTCTCACCTTAGCTTTGTCCTTATACAGTTCTATTGTTGATATCATCAGCACTTCCCTGTGGCTAAAGATTAAATGGTAGAGCACCTAGGATTGGGAAGCAGGGGTATACCTTTCATGGGCAAGATGAGAACTTCACCCTAGGTGGCAATCTTCCCTACAACATTATGGGCAAGGGCATGGCAATTCATTTTTCACATCAGGCAGCAAAAAAGCAGGAAGCACCCCCTGACTGGCAGACGTTCTACAGATGAGTGCATCATGGTAAAACTGATATAAAACTAACTAAACAAGCTTCTTAGAAGCAGTCACGATGTATTTTATGACTTGAAGAGGATAATATAATACATAAACATATAATTTTTTGTTAACAGTAATTGCACTGCTTAGAACTATTCTTGGTATTATGCCTAGGTGGCCTCCTGTTTTGCTCTTTGTCTTACTGCTGCAAAGAATAAATAAATTCCCTCTGCACCGATTTGTCTGATAAATCCAGTTGCTATATGTTCTCCGAACCCTTTGTCTTGGAACGTTCCAAGCTTAAAGGGTAGTTCACTTACATTTTGAGAAGTAGTTCTACATTGAAGTCACAACAACCATTTGTCATACTTAGAGGTGTAAGTTGAAGCTCCTGTGCTCCAATTTTACAGAGCCCCCGATTGATGAGCTAGTTTTAATTATTTTTGTATTATTGAGCAATAGAGTACATCAACCATTTTCTTTCCTTATAAATAAACATAGTCATTTGGATATACATAACCTATGGCTTTGGTTAGCTGTTTTACTTTATGATGATTCTATAGAGTTATTGTCAGCTCAAGATCTTACCTATAGTTTATACAAATTAAGGTTGCTTTTTAAATAATCGTATGACACATAAACAGTTCTACTTGTCATGTGATTTTTTAAAAAAAAGAAAAGTATTCACATTAGAGAGCGGATGCCTGCCCATATACATACCAGCCTAATTCTCATAGGTTTTAGTGGATAAAATCACTCCATAAGTACTGGTACTGAGGTGTCCATCCTTAGCTTTTGCTTGAATTTGGTTAAGGAATCAAGTTTCTCAAGAAACAAATTCAATACAATATCGTGACATATAGCATAGTTATCTCATGACAGAGTATCACAAAATCATGTTTTTTTTCTAAGCTGGTCACCTCACGCCACTCAGCTCAGGATATGTTTAAATATGAGAAAAGGTAAAGATGGACACTTCTGTACAGCCAGCAGCATTGCTTGCATAATCTGTCCACTTCCCTATGTTTATTCTAAGGGAAGAAAGTGGAGACAAATTATCTTTAAAAAAAGGAATTGTACAATGACTGACAGAATATTATAATGAATAACTGTAATAAGCAATACTCCATCAACGGATGATTGATTCGATTTATATAGTCTCATTTTTCCAGTGACATTAAAGGACATTGCTATAATATATATTTGAACTTTACTCCATTAAATGCACTGGGTGGGCTAATGATCCAAATTTAAGGGACAGAGGGTTTATCTTGGATACATATGATCTTTGATTTTCAAGAAAATGTATATAAAATGCAGAAATCTATCTAATCTTTGCTGAATTAAGTAGAGCAAAGAGTTGGTATGCACTGTGATTTTAAATGAAGGTAACGCTTGACTAAGGACTATTTATGATGTGAATATGTTGTGCACTAGCTTCACACTGATTGATATGTCATTGAGAGTTAGTTTTCTTTTCTTTGCATTTCTAAATATGCACAACAGCATTCTTACAGATTATTTGTAGAAATGAGCAGAAACAAAGAGTTTTAAAAAAAAATTATGTAAGAAAACAGGTGAACATCTCATATAAAGTGTAAACACAAAGAATAGTTCAGTAAAGAATTAATACTGCACAATAAATACAACATGACGTACAAAAAAGTCATTTAAAACATGGTTAACAATCAATGCATTCATGCTTAACACTAATTTCACAGACAAATGGGCAAGTGTTTGAGTCATACAATCTCTGGATCTCGCTTGCAATAACATGTTCTATTAATGGAAGATGAGCTAGGGGGACCTCTGGGGAAAAAAAACCCAACGCAACATTATCCGGAGTATTCCTTCCAGTAATAAGACTGTAGTAAGTGCTGAAAGGACCATTTTATTTCTTTCCTTTACTCAGTGTCACAGATGAAAGACGGCTCAGTAATGAATTGTTATAGTGACGGAGAGCCATTCTGGAACGTAAGATAGACTAGTTAGCTTCAGTACAGCATGGGCATCTAATAGACACAACCAATGTTCCAGAGCAGCTGGTTATTGCTGTTTGCCTAGCATTTCTTCTTCTATTATTATAA
The DNA here is from genome assembly GCF_050947455.1 of Rhinoderma darwinii. Classification (NCBI taxonomy): domain Eukaryota; kingdom Metazoa; phylum Chordata; class Amphibia; order Anura; family Rhinodermatidae; genus Rhinoderma; species Rhinoderma darwinii. The sequence goes on along the minus strand of NC_134687.1, from coordinate 104,446,450 downwards.
AGATGTAAGACAATTTCTCTTGAGCCTTCAAAATTGTTGCTGCTTTCAATTCTTCAGCTATCTCCTAATGATTTTGCAGGACTCATATTGCCCTCCCATACAGTCATTCACAACTGATGAGTTTACAGAATATTTCCCTCTATAATAAATTAAATATTGAATAAATAAAAATAAATCCTAAAGATGTCATCCTGTGTGACGTGTTGTAAAATGAAACAACGGTCACATTTTCATAATTTGATTAAAAGACCTAGTAGGGTCATTGTAACATACAAGAGTCATTAATTTTTTCATTCTGATACCCTAATTGTAGGTTTCGAAGGTGCAATAACAACTACTGCTGTTGCCGTGCTGCATGTTACATGGCAGTACAGGTGATGTTGCCAAATTGACCCCCAATTTTCGTAGTAATTGACTAAAGCTACACCACACAGACTTCCTGCTCTGCTTGCCCCCTACATGCACTTTGCACATAGTAGTGGTAATGCAGAGAACTTTCTGCTGCCTTTCAGATATCTCTCCCTCTCTCCTATACCAAATGCAATAAGAAACAGCTAAAATGCAACAGAGAGCTCTCAGTATTAACAGTATTATTTGCAGTGGGAATGCAGGGCAAAGCAGGAAGTTTGTGTGGTGCAGCTTCAGACAATAGCTGCAGACCAGTGTGTGATGTCAAAGAGAAAGGGGCATCGTTTTGGCATCCCAGTAACATGCAGCAGTTTGTTTATTACCTGTGGTGCTAAAGGCCTATAGTGTACAAAGCACCTTGGAAACTTGCATTCGGGGGACCAGAGTGAAAGAAAATTTTTTTCCTGATGTTAGATGAAGCTTGTATGTCCTGTTTACTAATTATTAAAATATCCCCAGAGTTCCACTTCAAGGAGTATCTTTCGCCTGACACAACGTTTCAAAGCATATAGAAGATGTCCTGCTAAAGGATATATCATAGGAACACTTAAATTAATTTGAGCAGGCGGAAGGCTCCATCATGTCAGCCCTCTCGGGCAATTAGAAGGGCTGAGAGGTCTCAAATGCTTTTATTTTCATGTATAAATCTGCATTGGGTTCAGAGTCCAGACTTATATCCTACTGTTCACTCTTACCTGTTTTCCCTATGTGTTAGTCTTTGCTTTAGTTTTATATATGAATCTTATGAATTGTAACTTGAGGACCCACTAAAAGCAGAATTTCAATGTTAACTAGCTATTATTTATTACATATAATTATACTGCTTTATGTTACTGAAATATGCTTACTCTCTAACGGTTATAAAAGTCTAGTCTTATATCTGTGGTACATGGAATTGCCATTCATTAAATAAAAATATTGGAAGAGCTTTATTAATAGTGTCATAGGGTATATGAAAAGGGCACAAAAGTCACCAGATGTATCTACAGTACATTTTATAATATATTTGGTGCAATTTGCTAGGTATGTTAGACGCACTTCTGTTCCTTATGAAAACTCACAGCTAGTGTATACCTATATGAAATTACATTTTGGCTCTGAGTCTTTTTTCTGTAAAAACATTGAACAGATATCAATATCATTATACATGTTAGTCATTAGATGTTTTCTATATGCTTATACAATGTAATAAAACAAAGCTTCATTGGTAGCAGTGCTCAATAATGCAGCAATGTGAACCTTGAATGAATTGAACCATTAGTAAAGAGAAAGGGTATTGCTATTATTCATTGTATCCACATACTGGTTGTAATAAAATAAAAATAAGGGACTTTATTTGAAAGGAGTATATTAGTTAAATGATTTATGGCTTTCTTCACTCATCTTCATACAATAAGTGAAACAAGCAATGTATATACAAGATTGAATATTACCCTAATTTTCTCCAACAATTACCATTCTACTCTATTTATTGTGCCAACAGTGCATCAGATCAGGCAGTGATGTTTTCGTTTTCAGAACTTTTAAGCGATTTTCCAGTGTAGCTTGTGATTGACAGCCCTTTTCTTTAAAACACAGTGTCCATTTTGCCATAGTCCTGTGTTAGAAGATCACTACATAGATCAGCATTGTAAAACATAATTTTAACATATAAAAAAAATACAAAAATACAAAATGTATATATATATATATATATTGTAAGGGAATTAGGTAGCGGGACAGTCATCTTCTGGGGGAGACGGGCACTCGGTATCAAACATGCCAGTAAATTTCAGTCCGCACAGCAAAGATGTGGTACTACTGGCCTCAGCCAGTTTTATTTACAGGTTGTACATGAATAAAAAAAGAAAACAAACAAAAAGAAAACTCTATGCCTGTCCGGCACTAACTATACAGTCAGGTATCCTAACTAAAATAGTGCAGGCCTAATGCCTGGCACTAGAGATGAGCAAACCGGGACAACCGAACCCGGTTTCGGTCCGAACATCGCGAAAAGTTCGGTTCGCAGCGAATCCGAACTTCACCGGGTTCGGCCGAACACGTTTTGACCGAACCCGGGCGGGCAGAATAAACATTACAAAAATATTATACTAATCGGCAGCCACTTGTCTCTATCAATCACTGATAGAGAAAAGGGGCTGTTGATTAAAAATAAAATAAAAAGCATTTCATACGTACCCGGTCGTTGTCTTGGTGACGAGTCCCTCTTCTTCCTCCAGTCCGACCTTCTTTCCTGACGCGGCAGACTGTGATTGGCTGCAGAGGCCGCTGCAGCCTGTGATTGGCTGCAGAGGCGGTCACGTGGGATGAAGCGTCATCCCTGGAGGCCGGCCTTCTGACGTCATCCTGACGTGCGTGACCGCCACTACAGCCTGTGATTGACTGCAGCGGCGACATGGATGAAACCTCATCGCTGGAGGCCGGACAGGAGGAATGTAAGTATGAGCGTTTTTTTTTATTACATTAAAATTGTATTTTCTGCGCGCCGAGCATGGTACTGTCAAGGTTGCTGAAAGAGTTAGTGCAGCCCATTAACTCTTTCAGCACCCTGGACAGTACCATGCTCGGCACACGTAAATTACAGGTTCGGTCAGAACAGTTCGATCCGAATCAAACTTTTTCGTGAAAGTCGGCGAACCAGCCAAACCGAACTTCTCATAAGTTCGCTCATCTCTACCTGGCACCATAAACCATGTAGCCCATACAACCTGTTATGAATGCAGTCTGTTTTGCTCTCACAAGCTCCTCTCCCAAGGCTGAGAGAGAGTGTGACTGAACTGCAGCCTTTTTAAAGGGCTATCACACCTGACCCCCCTGATTAATAGCTAGATAGCCCAAGACCAAGACTGTGTGGATGGAGTGGGGACCCACCCATCTCTCCCCACTCCAACAACTAGGCCCTTTTCCAGGTTTTAGATAAAACCTATTGCAGAGGGAGAACCACATTCTCTGCTGAATTTATTCCCTGGTTGTTTTCAGATAGCAGAAGACAGAAATCTTGGGGAAATATAGACCCCACCCACAACCTCTCCACATGGTCTGTCACAATATATATGTATATATTTATATATATATATATATATATATATATATATATATATCAGGCAGCACTTCATAGAATCACGTAGAAAAAAAATCGGGGCTGCTTTATTGCCCTTAGTGCAATGTTTCAGCTCTGTCCACTGGAGCCTTTCCCTCTTGCTTGAGAATAGCTGTAGTGGACAAAGCTGAAACGCGGCACTAAGGGCAATAAAGTATCCCTTATTTTCTTCACTTGAATCTATGGAGTGCTGCCTGATTTTTTGAGCCTTACATACACTGGACATTGGTCTGTTCCCCAAGGCTTGTACCCACAAACTGCCTGTGCTGCTGGACTGTGGATTGTCTATATATATATATATATATATATATATATATATATATATATATATATATATACAGAAACCATAGGATCAAGTAGGACTTCAAGATTAATGAAAAAGGGTGGATATATTCACCTTAAGTCAGCAGCGACGTTTCGGTCCGTCAAAGAACCTTTCTCAATCCACCCTTTTTCATCATTCTTGAAGTCTTGGTGCCGTTGCTTGATCCTATGGTTTCTGTATATTTCAAGTCGGGGAAGTGATTCATCCTCTGGGTAACGTGCACATGGCCTAATTTATAGCTGCTTGGAGCGCTATGTTCATTTGCAATTGGACTATACATATATATATGTATATATATATATATATATATATGTGTGGGTGTGTATATGTTTGTGTAGATATTCATGAAAATCTTCTGTTGCTATTAGACTACGACATTGTTGGCTTGAGTCAAATGATTGAGCTGTCAGAAGCTAAGAATTATTCAAAGCAAGTAATATTTCTCTTTAGCATAAAATAAGAGCTGATTGGTTACATCACCTGTCAGTTAATGGGATCGGATTTTGTATTGTAAAGGATTTTTAGTCATAAATATCACTGCATCAAGACTGTTGGAGAAGGGATCCAAATATAGAAAGACAAAATAGCATCACTTTACTCATGTCAATTATCATGCAGTAGAATCACTTCTTGTCTTGACTACCTGAGAGAAGAAGAATTCTTCTTTAAGGTTATAAACATAAAAGCACACAGCGAATCCGCCCTGGGCACGCAGGGAATTCCAGTCGAAAAACCGCACCAAATTGTGCTGCAGTTTTTTGGCCGAAATGGCTGCTGCGGAAAACTGCACATAAAAGAAAAAAAGTTTCATACTTGCGTAGCCATGGCAACACGTCCCTCTTCTGTTCTGCAGCCCGCAATCCCCCCGGCCTGGACGAAAAAGCACAGAATTCTGGGTAAGATTTTTTTTCTGAGCTGCGTGTTTTTGCGGCAGAATCTCAGCCTTCCCGCCGCAAAAAATGCAACATCTGCTATTTGTTGCGGGTTTTACCTCCCATTGAATTCAATAAAAAAACTCGCAACAAAAAAGCAGTGATTACGCAAATGCAATTGACATGCTGTGGATTAAAAAAACGCACCACAGGCCAATTTCTGAGCGTCATGTTCAGCTTATTATTTACGCAGAGTGTGGATGAGTTTTTTGCAAATCTCATCCACTTTGCTGCTACTTTATTTTTCTGCACATTTTCCGCGACGAAAACCCGTTGCGAAAAATCCACAGTGTTTACACTAGGTGTGAACTCACCCTAAGGCCTCATGCACACGACCGTAGCCATGTGCACGCCCGTGATTTCCGGGTCGGTCAGCCACGGAGTGACAGCCGCGAGCTGCCCACAAATCGCGGGCTGTGCGCATGGTCGCGCCCATTATTTTCAATGAGCCCAGACTGCAGAACACAGCGGTAATAAGGCTTGCTTGTTCTTGAAAACCACGGTCGTGTGCATGGCCCCATAGGAATGAATAAGGCCGCAATTCTCCAGTGGATTTTAGGGGGAATTGCGGCCACAAAAGCACGTTTGTGTGTATGAGGCCTAAGGATGCAGTGACACGCGGCAACATTTATTGCAGAAATTTTTGAGACTCAAAATCAGTTCCATTTATCTAAGGCTAAGTTCACATCTCGTTTTTACTGTACGTCTGACGTGCACGTTTTGACATGAAAAAACAGTGTCAAACCGTGTACCACAGCGTGCACATTGATTTCTATGGTCACGACAGATGCCCTAATGGTGTAGTTTGTGCATACGTTTTGTGTGCTTACGTTCTATCCTTTTTTTTTTCCATTCCAAAATGCACACAACGCGTATACGTTTTTATTTGCATTGAAGTCAACGGCGTCGTATGGACGACATATGCAACCTTAAACCCTACGTTTACATACGGAAAACGTGTACGTTTTTGTCACCATATATGTGAAATCTTGACATTACAATGTTTGACTTAGCTCAAGAACAATAAAACGTATACGACACATAATACAACAAAAATTTTAAGCGTATGTTACAAATGCATAGGTTTTTGTAACTTTAAAAACTTACACGTCATCGTATACCACAAACGTGTGCACAAAATGAGATGTGATCTTAACCTAAATGGAACTTTCAGAAATCCATGCACCTGCTACAGAAACAACCCTATTCAGATGAAAATCTTTCGCTCGTGACTGCACCCTATGGCCAGATTCACACGAACGAGTTCAAACTCGGAAATTGAAAAAGGTCAGTGTCTCAGGTCCGAGTTGCACCCGTGCGGGTCCTGTTTTCATGGATTCCCATAGACTTCAGTCTATCGAGGGATCCGTGAAAACGAAAGAAAATGAGACATGTTCTATTTCTCAACACACCCTTCACACGTTCCGTTAAAACAATGGCCGTGTGAACGGCCCTATTGAAATACATGCAGCCGTGTGACGTCCGTTTTAATGGCCATCACTCGGATGTATACCACGATTGTCTGCATTCGGCCTAATGGTGTGGTTTTATAGGGAGTGAATGTGGGATGCGCAGTCTCATTTTGCACCCTACATTTTTTATATTAGGAGTGATGCATATTTATTTAGATCTAAATAAAGGATCATATAGTCCTTAATTTGTACCATATAGTAATAATACATAACACAGCATCATTCAATAAACGTTATAAACCATAATAATCCATCCAGTGATATTCCTTTTCTCTTAGATTATTTTTCTAAAAGGAGACAACATGATAAAAAGTATACTGCATTACTTATATATAGCACATAAAGTGCATGTCCTCGATGTCATCACAATTTCCATTGCCAGAAGGAGATATTGACCTCTTTGTCTTACACAGTTAGAATTCTTAAGAGAATATAGAATTCCAATACAGAAAAATTGCCATTTTCTAACTTCCAGTTAAATGAGGTAAAGAAGGATCAGGAATATTGGATTTCAACATGCCGCTCCTATTTTCCTGCAGGAGATAAGCCTCTGCCAGAGGTGCCTGGTAGTGGCTTATTCCCCACTCTCTATTGAATACACATACACGCTCTGCCATACGTGCATGTGTGTGGGGGAGTCAGAAGGAATAGCTGTCGTCCGTAAGAGCATTTAGCCCATAGCTATCTAAAAGTGTATGGGCAGCTATAGTTTTAAGAGTTGCAGCCAGTAGACTTACTCACCCTCTTTCAATGCTTTCAGCAGACTTTTAAGTGATATCCCAAATGATTTGAGATTTTAGATATCACACACAGTCTCTTGGAAAATACAATAGGGAGTGCTCTTCCTTAATGCTGATTTTGAGAGATAAAGATGTTTATGTATTATTCAGGGATAGATGATAGAGATAGATAGATAGATAGATAGATAGATAGATAGATAGATAGATAGATAGATAGATAGATAGATAGATAGATAGATAGATAGATAGATAGATAGATAGATAAGTGTATGCATGGACAAAAGTATTCTGACACCTACACATTACACCTACAGGAGCTTTTATGACATCCCGATCTTTATCCATAGACATTAAAATGGAGCTGGTCCCCCCTTTGCTATTAAAACAGCTTCCACTTGTCTGGGAAGGCTTACTGCAAGAATTTGCTGTGTGTCTGTCGAAATTTTTGTACATTCATCGAGAAGAGGATTTGTGAGGTCCTGGCTCGCAATCTCCGTTCTAGTTCACCCCAAATGGTGTTCAGTGAGGTGAGGGCTATGTGCGGGCCAGTCACGTTCTTCCACACTAGACTCACCTAACCATGCCTTTCTTTATGGACCTTGCTTTGTGTACTCGGGTACAGTCACAACGGAACAGAAAACGGCCACCACCAAACTGTTCCCACAAAGTTGGAAGCATACAATTGTCCAAAAAGTCTTGGTTTTCTGAAGCATTAAAATTTCCCTTCACTAAAACTTAGGGGCCAGCTCCTGAAGAAAGCGTCATAGCATTATCTCTCCTCCGCAAAACATTACAGTTGGCACATTGCAGTCAGACAGGTAATGTTCTCCTGGCATTCGCCAAGCCCAGACTCGTACATCAGACTGCCAGATAGAAAAGCATGCTTCGTCACTTCACAGAACACGTTTCCACTTCTCCAGAGTCCAGTGGTGGCTGCTTTACACCACTCCATCCAACGCTCGGCATTGTGCTAGGCGATGTAAGTCTTGCATGCAGCTGTTCAGCCATAGAAACCCATGACACGAAGCTCTCGGGGCACAGTTTTTGGGCAGATGTTAATGTCAAAGGAGTTTTGACACTCTGCAGTTATTGAGTAAGCAGAGGGTTTGTGACTTTTATGTACTATTCACCAGTCCACAGCACTTGGTGACCCCGCTCTGTAGCTTTATGTGGTCAACCACTTTGTTGCTCAGTTGCTGTGGTTCTCGAACACTATCCTTTTTACAATAATAGCCCTTACAGTGGATCATGGAATATCTAGGAGGGAACAAATTTCACGAACTGACCTGTTGCAGCGGTGGCATCTTATTACAGTACCACGCTCTAATTCAGAGAGGTCTTTAGAATGACCCATCCTTTCACAAATGTTTGTAGGCGACTGCATGACTAGGTTCTGGATTTTATACACTTATGGCAATAGAAATGAATGAGACACCTGAATTCAATGATTAAGAGGTGTGTCCCAATAATTTGTCTAAATAGTGTTTATAAATTAACCATATATGAAGAAAATTTACTATTATTTTTTTCTATTTATTTATATTCATTTTACAAATAGATAAGAAAAAATAGGGAAAAAATCATGTTCATTCAACATTGTTCCATAACGACATTGTAAGCGGTCCACATTTTAAAAAAAGGGATGAGGCCCAATTCAATGTTCCGAACAAATAAATAATCATCCACACATTATTTCAATGTCCAAAGTTTAGTGATTACATTATAGCAATAATAAGTTACCCTTCAAAGAAAGAAAGAGAAGAAAGCAAGAGGGAGAGGAGGAAGGAAAAAAAAGAGGGAAGGGGAAAACACAACTTATGATATTTGTAGCCAGTACACCATCTCCATGCTATCTCTAAATTGTATCCATACGTTCCATGTGCTACAAAAATTCACATTTCTATTATTGTCAATAGCCACCAAGCGAGGTAATTTACTTCTGTAGCCAATTCACTTAAAGATGGGGCCATAGTCAATTTTCAATGGTGAGGGATTATCATTCTGACCGCCGTGAGAAAATGACGCAGAATCCCCTTACTAACTAAGGAAAGAGAGCTAGGTATCACTGATAAAAGGCCTATTTAAGGTGAGGCGTTTACATTGTCATTTTTCAAAGTATTAATAAATGAAATTATACTGTTTAAAGAATGCGAATGTTTTTTTAAAAAAAAGAGATATTAAAGCCTAAATTTATTCTACAGTTTACATATGAAACTAATTCCCATAAAAAGTTGAGAACGTATATAAAGAAATTATACTACTTACCTTACACAAGAAAAACTATTTCAATGCATTACATGAACTCGGCTAAACTGTAAGGCCCCATGCACGCGACCGTGCCCGCAATCACGACCCGCGATAGCGGGCACGGCCGGCCGCTGACTGACAGCTGCATTTTCGGGCCGTGCTCACATACAAAGTATGAGAGCACGGCCCGCAAAATGCAAAAGAACGGACATGTTCCATAATTCCCGGAACATTTCCATGGCACGGACACCCTTCCATAGTGCTACGGAAAGGTGTCCGCGTTCAATGAAAGTGAATGGGTCAGTTTTTGCGGACCGCAATTGTGGTCCGCAAAAACTGAGGTTTTTTTACAGTCGTGTGCATGGGGCCTTAGGGTTGTGGCTGATGAGAAGCTTGTTGACCGCTCAAATGAAGAACTGCAGAATTGTGAATGCTGCTCTGGACTATAATGCAGGCCTTAAAACCTAAGAACAGTATAAGTAATGCAATTTATTGACAGAGTGACTTAACTTTTTATGAAGATCTTATTTATAACTTAATATATTCAAAAAGGTTAGGGGATAGAAATAGCGGTAGATATTGTGGCAACAAGAAATGAAGGAAAACTGTTTTGTGAGTAAAAAAAACATAAAATAGAGAACTTAATATAATACAGCTGTTTCCTATTTATAGTTATTGGAAACATCACTGATCATAATGTGACCCCCATTGAAGTTTATATTTCATTCTCGTGTGTTGAACAATTTTATATATTTATAGGTAGCAGTGCATTAACCTCTAATTGTATTAGTATATTTTAGCCGTCTAGAAAATTCCATATCTCACTTTCTCCTGTTTGTTACTGGCTTTTATTTCTGTATACTGTAGAATTGAACGCATTCCATTTACTCAGAACTTCAGCAACTGTTCCTGTAGCTGTGATCATTCATTAGAAAGGAAATACAATGAACATTTTTATATCAAAAACAGAAGTAAGCACGGAGTAGACAGAACACTAAATATGTCAGGATGATATATTGGGTGGTTTTTACCTTAGACATTCTCTATACCTATGAACAAAAAAGATGTAGGAATCTACAGCTTCAAACTGACAACTGCAGGCAGTTATTCCAATACAATAAAGAAAAGAGATGTGTCTACCTTTTTTCTCAGCACAAAAATTTTTCTGTCCAGTTCTGTTGTGTTACTAAGATTCACCTTTATCCCACATTGAAAAACATACTAGGGAATTACTTACATAGTTATCCCTCTTTTAATGGTATTATTAGGGTATGTTCACACGCTAGATGGCTTTTACGGCTGAAATGACAGCCTGTTTTCAGAAGAAAACAGCTGCGTCGTTTCAGCCGTAAATGCTCCTCCTCGTAATATACGAGGCATCTGTGACGCTCGTATATCTTGAGCTGCTCTTCATTGAGTTCAATGAAGAACGGCTCAAACTACGTGGCAAAGAAGTGCCCTGCACTTCTTTGCCGAGGCAGTCAATTTACGCGTCGTCGTTTGACAGCTGTCAAACGACGACGCGTAAATTACAGGTCGTCTGCACAATACGTCGGCAAACCTATTCAAATGAATGGGCAGATGTTTGCCGACGTATTGTAGCCCTATTTTCAGGCGTAAAACAAGGCATAATACGCCTCGTTTACGCCTGAAAATAGGTTGTGTGAACCCAGCCTCAGAAGCAGATAGATGTCGGGCCGTTTTTTATTATAAGATGCATGATAGGTTTCCGTGTTCATTTTTTAGCAGACATAAGCTAAGGATAACTGATAGACTGATTCCCATAGCCCAAACAGGTTAGTAGCCTAATGATGGTTAAAAATTTAAATATATATACAAATATACGGATGCAGCCATCTTTATCTTGACTGTGATAACTTGCTGCAGCATGATATCACACAACAAAAGCCATTGAAAAGTCATTGAAAAAGTCAAGATAGAGGATCTTTCCACTGTCTATTTAATGCATTAAAAGTCAAGATGAAGATGGCTACATCTGTATATATGTATATATATATATATATAAGGTTAGAAAGCAGTAGCACTCACAATAGACAATTGTATGATTGCCAAGTGAGTCGTCCTGATCCAAGGACTGGATAATGTATATAGAAAAATAAATCTTGCTGCACTCCAATAGGACCTTTATCAAGCATAGTGACACATCAAATACTAGTGATATATATAAGGCAAATATCGATTTGAATAATTGATCTAATTAAAATACAAATAAAGTGCATAGTGCAAAAAATTCATCATAAACATGTGATTACGGTATCAGTCAAGATGTAAGATTGATACAAAAAGTGCATGTGCTTGTACAATATATTATAAACAACAATACATAATAACAAATCCATATAAATCGTATGATTATTACATGATCAGAAATACACTCGCTGTGCTAGAACTAAGTGCAGTAGATCCACTCACCAATCAGAACTTCAGGCTTTAATAATGTATATATCCATCAGGTTATGTCTGTAATGATGCACTGCTGCACACCACGTTATGTTCGGCGTGTACCAGTGTAAAGTGCGCATGCGTCAAGCATTGAAAGCGGAAGTGTCATGTTGCCATGCAACGGACACTTCAGAGGCGTGATGACGACACAGAACACTCCACCGTGTAAACACCACGGACAAAGGCGTCCTCCGTTGTCAGGCAACCGATTTGGATTTGCCACAATGCGAGTTCTCCGTCGAAAAGGTAAGTATTGTATCAACCTTGTTGTTATGTGTTTTGTAGTTCCAACAAAAGGAGAAGCCAGTGTAAAATGATGCTCCTAGAGGTAAGCAGTGGAGATATATATAAACACATCAACGTGTCTAGAACTTCGTATTTAGAATCAGGGTAATACCACTTACGGTCCACACGCGGGTATGTGGGTCTCTGCCCACCATTATATCGTCAGAAGGATCTCACTTCCAGGATTTCAAGAATCCACCCCGTTACATTTTCATGCACATGGGATGTTCTATAAACCACTCACGTAGCGGCTCAAAATTGCAAGAAAAGAAATAAAATAAGTTCTGTATGCATATTGAATATGCATACAGAACTTATTTTATTTATTTAGACATGTTGATGTGTTTATATATATCTCCACTGCTTACCTCTAGGACCATCATTTTATAGCACTTTTTTATCAATCTTACATTTTGACTGATACCGTAATCACATGTTTATGATGATTTTTTGCACAATGCACTTTATTTGTATTTTAATTAGATCAATTATGCAAATCGATATTTGCCTTATATATATCACTAGTATTTGATGTATCACTATGCTTGATAAAGGTCCTATTGTAGGAAAGAAACGTTGCTTTTTGTTGACTGAATAAACCACCATTGTTTTCACATTGTAGTGCTGCAAGATTTATTTTTATATATATGTATATATATATAGATAGATAGATAGATAGATAGATAGATAGATAGATAGATAGATAGATAGATAGATAGATAGATACAGTATAGGGTCCAGAATTATTTGGACAGTGACACAAGTTTTGTCATTTTTGCTGTCTACCAAAACATATTGAATATACAGTTATATAATCAATATGGGCTTAAAGTGCAGACTCTCCGCTTTAATTTGAGGGTATTCACATCCTAATTTGAGGAAGGGTTTAGGAATTACAGCTCTTTAATATGTAGCTGCCTCTTTTTCAAGGGACTAAACATAATTGGATTGTTATCTCAAAAGCTATTTAATGGGCTGCATGGGCTATTCCTTCATTAATCCATCATCAATTAAGCAGGTAAAAGGCCTGGAGTTGATTCCATGTGTGGCATTTGCATTTGGAAGAAATTCATCAGAGAAACAGCACAAATGTTAGAAGTGGCCAAATCAACAGTTTGGTACATTCTTGAAAAAAAGAGCGCACTGGTGATCTCGTGAACTCCAAAAGTCCTGGACATCCACGGAAGACAACAGTCGTGGATGATCACAGAATCCTTTCCATGGTGAAGAAAAACCCCTTTACAACATCTACCCAAGTGAAGATCACTCTCCTGGAAGTAGGTGTATCAGTATCTAAGTCTACCATAAAGAGAAGACTTCATAAGAGCAAATACAGAGGGTTCACCACAAGGTGCAAACCATTAATCAGCCTCAAAAATAGAAAGGCCAGATTAGACTTTGCCAAACAACATCAAAAGGAGCCAGCCCAGTCTTGGAACAGCATTCTATGGACAGATGGAACTAAGATCAACCTGTACCAGAATGATGGGAGGAAGAAAGTATGGAGAAGGCTTGGAACGGCTCATGATCCAAAGCACACCACATTCCCTGTAAATCATGGTGGAGGCAGTGTGATGGCATGGGCATGCATGGCTGCCAAAGGCACTGGGTCACTAGTGTTTATTGGTGATGTGACTGAAGACAGAAGCAGCCGGATGAATTCTGAAGTGTTCAGGGATATACTTTTGGCTCAGATTCAACCAAATGCAGCAAGGTTGATTGGACGTCATTTCACAGTACAGATGTAAAGGATCTGCCAGGCACAGCTTCGGGGTTAACTCCCTTAATTAATCAGTCAGCACCTGAATCTACATCCCTGAGACTGACTCCAGCTTCCACCACTCAGGCTGGCAGGCTTAGGAGTGGGAGAGCCTATCACAGCCTGGCCAGACTCAGCTAGCTCCCGCCCTCTGTCTATTTATACCTGCATTTCCTGTTCCTCCTTGCTTGTTATTCTTTTTCGTGTGGTTTCCTGGCCCAGCTACAGCTCCTTCTATTTTGTTCCTGCTCCATACAGACCCTGGCTTACTGACTACTCTTCTGCTCTTCGTTTGGTACCTCACACACTCCTGGCTTGACTCGGCTCGTTCACCACTCTGGTTGCTCACGGTGTTGCCGTGGGCAACTGCCCCTTTCCCTTGCTTGTATTCCCTTGTATGTTTGTCGTGTTTGTCGTGCACTTACTGAGTGCAGGGACCGCCGCCCAGTTGTACCCCGTCGCCTAGGGCGGGTCGTTGCAAGTAGGCAGGGACAGAGTGGCGGGTAGATTAGGGCTCACTTGTCCGTTTCCCTACCCCCCGGTCATTACAACAGATGGACAATGACCCAAAAACATACTGTGAAAGCAACCCAGGAGTTTTTAATGCAAAGAAGTGGAATATTCTGCAATGGCCAAGTCAATCATCAGATCTCAACCCGATCGAGCTGCATTTCACTTGCTTAATACAAGCAACAACTGAAGACAGCAGCAGTAAAGGCCTAGCAAAGCATCACAAAGGAGGAAACCCAGCGTTTGGTGATGTCCATGGGTTCCAGACTTCAGGTAGCCATTGCCAGCAAAGGATTCTCTACAAAGTATTAAAAAAAAACATTTTATTTATGGTAATGTTAATTTGTCCAATTACTTTTGAGCCCGTGAAATGAAGAGGATGTGTAGCAAAATAGTTGCAATTCCTAAACGTTTCACAGGATATTTTTGTTCAACCCCTTGAAATAAACCTGAAAGTCCACACTTCAATTGCATCTCAGTTGTTTCATATCAAATCCAATGTGGTGGCAGCAGAGCCCAAATCATGAATATTGTGTCACTGTCCAAATAATTCTGGACCGAACTGTATAAATACACATACATACCATACTTCAAGCCTATCTTCACCTTTGCAGGAAATTTCTTATAGCCCTTGTGCATCTATAATAAAATTTTTTATCAACTTTGCAATAAATCTCGATTTAAATATTTTTTACAGCTCCTACAACAAACAAACCAACTGTGTAGTCTTATCTTGCAGTCATTTACTGCTTTATCTGTCCCTTACTTTTTGCTAACCTACCAAATGAAGAAAGAGGACAGTAGTTTTTTTTAGATGCATTGAAGAAATAAATAAAACGAACCAAAATGGTTCTGCGTGTGGACATAGTCTTTAACTCCTTAACGCCGAAGGACGGATATATCCGTCCTCAGCAGCTGCTAGTTCGCGCAGGAGGACGGATATATCCGTCCTGTGATCGCGCGGGTACTGACAGTGTACCCATGCGATCAGCGGCAGGAGCCCGGCTGTTATACACAGCCTGTCTCCTGCTGCAACTGCCGGAATCGAAGCGCGCGCCGATTTCGGCAGTTTAACCCATTAAATGCCGCTGTCAATAGTGACAGCGGCATTTAATGTGTTTGACAGAGGGAGGGAGCTCCCTCTGTCACCCGATCGGCGCCCCCGCAAACAAATCGCGGGTCGCCGTCGGGTTTCCATGACAGCCGGGGGTCTAACAAAGACCCCCAGGTCTGTCTTCAGCATCTGCCTGTTAGGCGATGCCGGAGGCATGACCTAACAGATTGCCTGTCAGTTTTACACTGACAGGCAATAATGCTTCGGTATACTAAGTATACAAAAACATTATATATGTGATCAACAGATCGCATAGTGAAGTGTCCTGATGGGACTTTAAAAAAAATGACAATCAGTTAAATAAAGTTTGTGAAAAAAAAAAAAATTACAGTCAAAGTCAAATAAAACTACTTTTTTGGCCCAAAAAGTGGTTTTATTTAGTAAAATTGTCAAAACAAATCACACATACACATGTATGGTATCCCCGCGATCGTAACAACTTGACCAATAAAATGAACACATTAATTAAACCGCCGGATGAACGGCGTCCAAAGAAAACGCAAAAAACAACGGCAAAATTCTCTCTTTTCTCCCATTCCCCCCATAAAAAATAAAATAAAAGTTAATCTATAAGTCCCATGTACCCCAAAATAGTACTAATGAAAACTACACATTGTCCCGCAAAAATCAAGCCCACGTACGGCCACATCGACGGAAAAAAAAAAAAACGTTACGCCTCTTGGAACGCGGCGATGCAAAAACAAGTAATTTTTTTCTAAAAGGGTTTTTATTGTGCAAACGTAGGAAAAACATATAAAACCTCTACATATTTGGTATCCCCGTAATTGTGCCGACCCATAGAATAAAGTTAACATGTTATTTACGCTGCATAGTAAACGGCGTAAATTTATAACGTGAAAATCAAGGCTGGAATAGCTGCTTATTTTCAATTCTCTCCTAAAATAAAGTTAATAAAAGTTAATCAATATATTATAAGCATCTAAAAATGGTACAATTACAAAATACAACACGTCCCGCAAAAAACAAGCCCTTATACGGCCATGTCGACGGAATAAAAAAAAAGTTACGACTCTTGGAATGCGACAGTGAAAAAACAAAAAATAATCCTTGGTCATTAACGTGCAAAATGGCCCGGTCATTAAGGGGTTAAGTGAATATAGCTCAATTATTTGCACAGTTCAAAAAATAATTTGACATAAAAATTCCTCTCCCATGTCAATATTAGTGCAAACAATTAGCTCATGTGTAGTCCGTGCCTCTACGTTTTGCATTTGGTATATATAAAATGAGGTCATGTACGTTCTTTGTGTATGCAGTATGATTATTTAAAGTGCACATGTGACTAAAAGATAAAACTTGGCAGTGCTACTGAATCCTTATGTGCAGTAAATTCATGCAGGCTTTTTCATGTAAACCCAATTGTTTATGCTGCAGCCTTTCCTAGGACAGAAAGTAGCTGTGTAACAACTTTCATTGTCAACCATGTCAACTTCATACAAATCAGAAAACTCAATCCAATAAGTTTGGGTGTAGTTTTCATAAATTTTCAGCCTCCATCCCTTTCCAAGGAAGGAACAGTGCCTTTGGACATTAGCCTTGATCTCTTTTGCTGCCTGGCTAAAAGAAATATCAACTGCTGGGTCCACAAATGCCCAAACTATCGCTACTACTCATATAATACAATAATACAATGGGTATTTCCGAGACTTCTGTAAAATTAAAGGATATTAGAAGTTATTTAAAGGTTTTTTTTTAGTTGTATTAAAGGAGTTGCCAGAAGCAAAAAGCATTGATATGGTCACTGACCTCTTAAGTCACTGCTAAATTTATATGGCCATGAAACAAGATGAAAAGCAAAAGTTGAAAGAAATCAAAATTGAGTTGTTATGAAATACAGTGTTATCTCTCTTCAAAAGTTCTCTCTGTGAAATTGTAAAGGAAGCTTTATATACAAGTCTAGAATTAAAGTTTTTTTTAGTGTCGTTACAAATTAATATAACTACTGTTATTCATCTTATATTCAGTGAATTTTCAAATAATTAAAATATTTAAATCTACAATTTTGAAACATACTTTGTCCAATATTACACATCATCAGTACTTATTGCGTAAGCATCAGCTGACATTTACATTTTGATTTCCAATAGCCTTTTTTATACTAATTGTGAAAAAATGGGATACTTAAGACATTCAGATGAAAGTAAAGATAGATGTGCTCTCAACCCCCTCCAGCTTGCAATTGGAGCGGAGGAAGAGAGGAGGACTGATGGGCATATTTAGGGGTAGTTCACACTGTTTTTTGGTGCTGATTTTGACACGTTTCACATTGAACCTATAAAAGGTAGGAGAATTAAAGACAGTATATACAAGGAGGGTGCTTAAGTAAGTATACAGTTTAAATAATAGGCAAATATAATAATAATAATATCAATAATAATAATAGGTATACAGTTTAAATAGTATTTTATAGATTAACAAAACAATTAAGTATAATCTCTTATATGCTCAAATTGGCGCCCTCATTATTTACACATTGCTGTAATCTAGTTTTTACACTTATACTTTGGCACAAAGTTCTTTATTGTCATTAATTTTTTTGGCATGCTTCTTTTATGAACTGAATCATGTTATCAACCGTGCGTGGTTTTCTTGAATATACCTGATCTTTGATAACTCCCCGAAAGAAAAAGTCCATCGAGGTAAAGTCTTGAGGTTGTGGTGGCCATTCAACTGGGCCTCGTCTAACTATCCACCTATTGGGTACATTTTCTTCAAGGAAATTACGCAACGCTAAAGCATAGAGAGGAGGGCTCCATCTTGCTGAAAATAGACGTCTTCATATTCATGCGCCAACTGCAATTGTGGTATTACATTTGGAGCATGTTAAGGTGCAGGTCTGAGGTAATTGCTGTATTGAAGAAGATAGGTCCAATTACCTCTTACATGAAAGGGCCGCCCAAACTGTAACCCCAGGGTGATTCAACTGTTCTTCAATTGTTGTGAGGGGGGTTTCTGTTGAGTGATAAACCCAGTTGTGCCTATTACCCAGAGGCGTAGCTAGGTTCTCCAGCACCCGGGGCAAATATTCAGTTTGGCGCCCCCCCCCCAACCTCTTTCCCGACATCACCTTCCCCCTCGTCGTGTTTGTTTTCTCTACCAATCGACGTGTCATTTCTTTTTATGTAACGCGAGCATAAAAACATTTGTACATTTTACAAGCAATATGGTTCTATACACAACACCAGAACCAAGCTCAATACATATATACAGCACCAGCACAAATACTGCTCAATTTAGTGCAACCCCTGCTGTATAGGTGTGTACAGCGTAAAACTACAGCTCCCAGCGTGGCCCGAACAATGGTAAGGATATGCTGGGAGTTTCTGTTTCACAAAAAATAAATCTTATCATAATCATTCCACCCATCATCTCGCTGCAGATCATACAGGACTACATTACTGATTAGAGGCAGAATAAACATTTACATTAAGTGACTCACCGGTGACGTCTCAGATTCTAGTCCCTTTTTCTCCATCCGGTCCAGACCTCTATGATGACTTCTCCCGGTCACAGACCATTTCTGCAGTTTGCCGCTCACATGTCTTCAGCTTCTCACTTTACCAACATTTCTGCACCTATAAATAAATATAAAGTTATCATTATACCACACATTACGCCCCTAAATATAATAGCGCCATACACTGAACCTCTAATTATAATAGCACCATACACCGTGTCCCACACACACACTGTGCCCCCTGTAGATAGTGCCTGCCATAGAGCCCCCTGTAGATAGTGCCCCCATATAGCCCACCCCTGTATATAGTGTCCCACAAATAACTCCCCCTATAGTGCTCTACAGATAGTCCAACCCTGTATATAGCCCCCTGTATATAGTGTTCCACGTATAGCCCAACCCTGTATATAGCCGCCTGTATATAGTGCTCTACAGATAGCCCACCCCTGTATATAGCCCCCCTGTAGATATAGCCCAACCCTGTATATAGCCCCCCTGTAGATATAGCCTACCCCTGTATATAGTGCTCCACAGATAGCCCAACCATGTATGTAGCCCCCCTGTAGATATAGCCCACCCCTGTATATATTGTTCCACATATAGTCCACCCCTGTATTTAGTGTTTCACAGATAGCCCACCCCTGTATATAGCCCTCTTGTACATATAGTCCACCCCTGTATATAGTGCTCCACTAGATAGTCCACCCCTGTATATAGTGCTCCACAGATGGCCCACCCCTGTATATGCTATATACAGGGGTGGGCTATCTGTGGAGCACTATATACAGGGGTGGACTATATGTACAACGGGGCTATATACAGGGGTGGGCTTTCTGCGGTGCACTATAGGGGGAGCTATTTGTGGGATACTATATACAGGGGTGGGCTATATCTACAGGGTGACTATATACAGGGGTGGGCTATATCTACAGGAGGACTATATCTACAGGGGGACTATATACAGGGGTGGGCTATATCTACTGGGGGACCATATCTACAGGGGTACCATATCTACAGGGGGACCATATCTACAGGGGTGGGCTATACACAGGGGTGGGCTATATACAGGGGTGGGCTATATACAGGGGTGGGCTATATACAGGGGGACTATATCTACAGGGGTGGGCTATATCTACAGGGGGGCTATATCCACAGGGGGGCTATATCTACAGGGGGGCTATATCTACAGGGGTGGGCTATATCTACAGGGGTGGGCTATATACAGGGGTGGGCTATATCTACATGGGGACTATATCTACAGGGGTGGGCTATATCTACAGAGGGCTATTTAGAGGGATGGGCTATATCTACAGGGGACTATATCTACAGGGGGGGGGGGCTATATCTACAGGGGGGGCTATATCTACAGGGGGACTATATCTACAGGGGTGGGCTATATCTACAGGGGGGATTTATACAGAGGGGCTATATCTACAGGGGGGCTATATCTACAGGGGCGCTATATCTACAGGGGTGGGCTATATCTACAGGGGGCTATATCTACAGGGGGCTATATAGAGGGGTGGGCTATATCTACAGGGTGCTATATACAGGGGGACTATATCTACAGGGGTGGGCTATATCTACAGGGGTGGGCTATATCTACAGGGGGCTATATATACAGGGGTGGGCTATATCTACAGGGGGGATTTATACAGGGGGGCTATATCTACAGGGGGGCTATATCTACAGGGGGGCTATATCTACAGGGGTGGGCTATATCTACAGGGGTGGGCTATATCTACAGGGGGCTATATAGAGGGGTGGGCTATATCTACAGGGGGCTATATACAGGGGGACTATATCTACAGGGGTGGGCTATATCTACAGGGGTGGGCTATATCTACAGGGGGCTATATACTATATAGCCCCCCTGTAGCTATAGCCCACCCCTGTATATGGTGCTCCATAGATAGCCCACCCCAGTATATAGCCCCCCTGTAGATAGACACCCCCCCATAGATAAAGCCCCCCGTGTAGACAAAGTCCCCCTTGTAGATAAAGCCCCCCCCCCGTGTAGACAAAGTCCCCCTTGTAGATACAGCCGCACACTTTTATTACAAATTAAAAAAAACAAAAAGCTATTCAAACTCACCTTATTCCCGCTCCCACGCCGTCCGGCAGCCATGGAGACCTGCTCTCTTCTGCGCAGGTCTCCAGGTGGTTGAACGCAGCGTCTATGAAAGGCGCTGATTGGCTGGGCAGGATGACTTTGCCTGTCAGTTAGTCAGCGCCTTTCATCGACGGAAGCTTCACTGGTACAAAAGGTACCAGTCGCTTCATTCGTGGAAAGGCGTTGAATGGCCGGGCACTGAACGTGCCCGGTCATTCATTGCTTCTAATTGTACCTGTGTCACAGGTACAATTATAGTGCAGGAGGATGTGGCGCTGGCGCCCCCCCCTCTAAGCTGCGCCCGGGGCACATGCCCCGCCTGCCCCCCCTAGCTACGCCCCTGCTATTACCACACCTGAACGTTTGAACTTGACTTCATCAGACCAAGTTATTTTTCTAGTTATATCATCTCCTTGTGTTTCTTCATCCAAAATTGCCTTACAAAATTGTAATTAGCCTGTTTGAAAAATCCCTACTAATGCTCCCCTGTATACCTACTTATGCTCTCCCCTGTATAGATACTTATGCTCCCCCCTGTATACCTACTTATGCTCCCCCCTGTACACCTACTTATACACCCCCCCCCCTTGTATAGGTCCTTGTTTGCCTACAAATTTGAAATTACATTATCTTGGCTTTACCATCAATGACTGTTGGATGATATTTGATAATCGGTGACTTCCCTGTGAATGTATCTATCGCAGTTAATTTCATTGTGGCTACCTATGATTTAGATATAATGATTTACAGAGACGCCCAGGCTTAGGTAATAGAGCGGGTCGCCCTTTTCGGGGCAGTTACTCTGCTGATTAAAGAGAGTTTTAGGTAATTAACAGGGCCAATACAGAACTTTTGGTTGGCTACCATTGATTGTACATATGAATGCCTGGATTTGGATGATCTCTAGAGATTTTATTGAAGGTTATTAGTAAATGTTATGTTTTAACACTACAATAGGTCATTTTCAGTGATTTTTTTTTCCTATATACAAGATGCGATATCTAGATAATGTCCCTCACAGTTTAAGTCACTTCTGACCATTGTAGATCTCAGAATGTAATTAGAAGAATTGGTGGGCAATGTAGAGCCCTCTCAGGCATTAAACATATTTGCGGATCAAAATACGGACCTATTCATTTCTATTGCCCACGGACACCTTCCCATATATTTACGGCAAGGTGTCCAGGACGTAGAAGTGACCTTACAGTAAGAGACATTAGTCCGTGGTTCAGGATTGAATGAAAGTCAGCTTGTTGGCAGCCCCATGAAGTTGAGGAAATAATGCGGTGGTTCAAATGTTAAACTTTAGATGGAACCTAATATTTGACCTAGACCTTGTTAACGTGTTCGGTATCATTCTTCATATATTCATTAATGCTTTCCCTGTTTTAAAGTAGGTTTTGGAAATAATAGAAAGGAAATAAGTAAAATTTCAAACCTTTAGTTCATGAATGTGCAGAATCTTGTCCTGTTTATGATGGATAAGATGATATTAAGTCGGGATAATGTGTTTTATAGGTAGCATGAGATCTGCTTTCTGGCTATAATAAACCAGTTGGTGATAAAAATGACTTTTATCTAAAATCTGTTTTAAAAGATCCAAGATAGGATTTGGGGTGCATTTGAGAGCTGATTTACCTGCCCCAAAGCCTGATAATCCAACATAGTGCTCACGAGCAGTCACAATGTTATTAAGAAGTTACAATTTACGATTTATTTTTTTACCAGTAACAAAGTGTTAGCTTATCCAGGGCCGGTTTTAGACAAAGTTAAAAGTGGAGCAGAAAATGCTGAATTACTGTATCAATAATGCAGTCAATTCAGAAGTCGATGTGCAGAGAATTGCATCACTGATTTCTAGCGCATCCAGGAGTGTTGCAAGTCCCAAAGCATATGTCCCCCCTCTCACACAATTTTTTTTTTTCTACATGCATATATAGTTATTAAGTCATACCACTATACCAGATTAAATATTACCTGCATAATTTTACTGAACACATCTCCCTATTATAAGACCAATATTAGCCAACAGTAATGCATTATAAGGTCCAAATAATCCCACCACACCATAACCACATGGTGACTGAATAATACCCCCATACTGTTACAGAATAATTTTGCCACACCATAACCACATAGTGACTGAATAATACCCCCACATCATAATTACATAGTGACTGGATAATACCCCGATACTGAATAATACCTCCACACCATAACCATATAGTGACTGAATAATACCCCCATACAGTTACTGAATAATACTGCCACACCATAACCACATAGTGACTGAATAATACCCCCATAATGTTACTGAATATTACCTCCATATTATAACCACATAGTGACTGAATAATATTCCCTTACTGTTACTGAATAATACCACCACCACACCATAACCACGTAGTGACTGAATAATACCCTCATACTGATAATGAATAATACCTCAACACCATAACAACATGGTGACTGAATAAAACCACCATACTATTACTGAATAATACCTCCACATCATAACCACATAGTGACTGAATAATACCCCCATACTGCTACTGAATAATGCCGCCACACCATAACCACATAGTGACTGTATAATACCCCCATACTGTTACTGAATAATACCACCACACCCTAACCACATAGTGACTGAATAATACCCCCATACTGTTACTGAATAATACTGCCACACCCTAACCACATAGTGACTGAATAATACCCCCATACTGATACTGAATAATACCTCCACACCATAACCATATAGTGACTGAATAATACCCCAATACTTTTACTGAATAATACCTCCACACCATAACCATATAATGACTGAATAATACCCCAATACTGTTACTGAATAATACTGCCATACCATTACCACATAGTGACTGAATAATATCCACATACTGTTACTGAATAATACCATCACACCATAACCACATAGTGACTGAATAATACCCCCGTACTGTTACTGAATAATACCGCCACACCATAACCATATAGTGACTGAATAATACCCCCATACTGTTACTGCATAATACTGCCACACCATAACCACATAGTGACTAAATATTAGCCCATACTGTTACTGAATAATACCCCCACACCATAACCACATAGTGACTGAATAATACCCCCATACTGTTACTGAATAATAACACCACACCATAACCACATAGTGACTGAATAATACTCCATATTATTACTGAATAATACCACCACACCATAACCACATAGTGACTGAATAATACCCCCATATTGTTACTGAATAATACCGCCACACCATAACCACATAGTGACTGAATAATACCCCTATACTGTTACTGAATAATACCTCCACACCATAATCACATACGGTTACTGAATAATACCTCCACACCATAACCACATAGTGACTGAATAATACCCTCATACTGTTACTGAATATCTCCACACCATACAAAGACAAATATTACCACCATGTAGTGACCTTATAGTGGTAGATGCCAGTTATACACAGGAGCTCTGCAGACGATATACCCTGAGAAATTGCCCAGTTTTCCCCCGCCTAACGCTAGCCCTGAGCTTATCAGCTGCTTTATATAAGAACCTTCCCTGAAGAGCACCCTAAATTTGATTTATCCAGATCCCCTATTATAACAATCAATAAAGTTGTCCAGATAATAATTTTGGCATTTTCTACTAACCACTGAGCACCTTTTAACTAGTTTCAATTATGAGAAATTTAAAGCCATTTGCTCTTGTAGTAGTAAACCTTTTCCCCCTGGCCCTACTGCATTCATTAGATATATTGGACAAAAATGTCAGAAAATTGTCCAAGGTAGCAAACTGTTGTGGAAAGACCATAAATCTATTTAGAATAAGGAGCTGAAGTGACACACAATACACAGCTTTACAGACTGTCAGATAGAATTCAAAATCAATGACCTCAAAAGGTTATACAAATGTATACAAATTTACAATGGTGCAATTCTGATAATATAGAACGGAATAGCACCATTTTTAGGGGATGCTAATTTTGGATATTCTGTTCTAAACACAAAATTCTCTATCCCTAGTACTTGCATTTCCATCTTTTAAAAAATAAAAAGACCTCAGCCCAAAATAGGTCCCCTCCAACTGAACTTCCCGGCTCACGTGCACTAACATTAAAGGGGGAGAAAGATCGGGGAAGAAAACATGGCCATCTCCTTCGCCACGTTCAGACATGGCGGAATCTGCAGCATCCTTTTTTCCTTTGTTTTCTATGGCTTACTAGATAACTTAGTTTAGATGTTGTGGGAAAATAGCACTCCGCAGCATGCACAGTCTGTTGTGGAGAAGCAGCGGATTTTCACTGCGGATTTCAGCCTTTGAAACGCAAAAGCTGAAATCTGCGAGAAGTCTGCTGTGATATCTGCCATGTCTGAATTAACTGTCAAATATGCACATTTTGCTGCAGATTCGTTGCGTAATGGCCTCGAATTTGCAGCAAGTATGCCTGAACGTTGTCTAAGAGATGTATACACTGATTTTCTATTTTATTTTTTACGTTTTAAAATTGTGACATTGGACAAAAGAGGAGCATGAAACAGAAGGATATTATGTTACACTTTTTTCTTAGTTTGGATATTAGGTTATGTGCTCCTTTAATATGAAATATGTAGTGCAGTTTACGGCATGATCAACATTAATGACAGATATCTATCAGGGACATATAAAATTAACTTTTTTATAGTATCATAAAATATTTCACTATGAGGTTTCAGGTTTTCTGTGATAAGCAAAAACACTACTGGTCTCGAAGAAGAAGGAAGGTTCTGCAGCTGTGCTCCCAATGATCAGCATTGTCTAATAAGGATTGTCTAGATTTGATACATTGTAGGAAAGTATTGGGTTTTTGGCCTCTGATCGTAAACAAGAATGCTTTCATTCACTGCCAGCGAACAGAGATCTTGAAAATTAGAAAGTTGCAGTACCATAATTAGTTTGAAGCTGGGTTCACACGGTGCATTTTTAGTATTAGCTTTTATTTTGGTTGATGAACTTCCATTGAGAGACGTGAGAGTTCATCTACCAAAACAAAAAATGCCATGCTAAAACGCATCAAAAATGCACCATGTGAATCCAGCCTAATTTATTACATGGTGGCTCAGGGGTTAGCACTGTTTATTTTCAGCACTGTGACACCTGCATGTGGATAGTGTGTGTGTGTGTGTGTGTGTGTGTGTGTGTGTGTGTGTGCGTGTGTGCGTGCGTGCGTGCGTGCGTGCGTGCGTGTTTGTGTGTCTAACACAGGGAAATCAGATTATTAGATTGTGAGACCCACTAGGGACAGAGAATAAGGAGAATGGTGACCGTCTCTGAACAGCACTGTAGAATTTGTTGATGCTATAGAAACAATGGGACATCAAATACTAAAAATAATAAATTATTTAAAACTGAAAAAAAAATCCCATAACAAAAGCATCAAGTTGGATGTTCTCATACTTATAATGAAGGCCCCCAGGTCTGCCATCTTTTTACTCCTAACTGGTATCGCCCCGACCATAAAAGTCAGAACTATTAGAATATAATGTTATTTAACCCGCACGGTAAACGCTGTAAAAAATAAATAAATAAATGCGTCGCTGTTTTTTGGTCACCTCATCTTCCACATTTTTTTTTTATAAAAGTGATCAAAAAGCATCACGTACCCAAATTGGTAACAATGGAGACTACAGCTCGCCCCACAAAAAATAAGCCCTTTTATACAGCTCAATCGACAGAAAAATAAAAAAGTTATGGCTCTCAAAATATGGCGACACAAAACAAATTTTATTTTTAACAATTTGTTTTTTCCTTGTAATAGAACTACAAAATAAAAACTATATAAATTTGGTATCGCCGTAATCATATTTATCCGCAGAATATAGTTATCATGTTGTTTTTTACTGCACGGTGAACGCCGTAAAAGCGAAAACCTCAAAAAACTATGAAGGAATCGCTGTTTTTTTCCCATTCCATCCCACAAAGAAATTTTTTCCTGTTCCCCAGTACATTATATGGTACAATAAAAGGTGCCGTGAAAAAAACAATCTCGTCCAGCAAAAAAACAAGATTATATATGGCTATATCAACGGAAAGATAAAAAAGATATGGGTTTTTGAAGATGCAGGGGAAAAAGCAAAAATGAGGAGCTGAAAAATGGCTGCGTAGTGATGGGATTCAACTTCCCCTCATCCACCCCATTTAAAAATGTTTACCACTTATCGTATGTCTGGCTAACTCAATTTTCTGGGCTCATTAAATCTGTACAGCAGATGTATGCGCCAAATGTGCTCCACAGACATGGTGTGAATTGAGCCTGAAAAATACCATTCAATAAATGAATATTGGAAAGAGCCATGAAACATGTAGGAATCTGAATTATGTTGCCTTGCATATTTATAATACTACTTATGAAAACCTAAGAACTTTAGATGATATTGTTCAGAGTTGTTATCAGCTAGTCCAATGCTTATAAGTAGTTGGAAATTCATAACCGTTAAATATTTAACATCATTCTTAATATTTCAAAGACTGCCTAAAAAAAAAATCTAAATATCTCAATGTTCATTATGAATGACTCAGCGTAAGATATGTGGTAATCTCTGCTTAACATGTCATGTTCTGTATCTTACACAATATTGCATAAAACAGAATGCAAACTAGCAGCGGTACAGATTTTATTGTAGCTGTAGTAGCAGGATAAAACATTTAAATAATGTCACTCCTTATTGATTTTAATATGAGGAAGTTCATTTTGCATAAAACAAATAGAGGCCATTAACCTGATCTTTAAATGGTGTTTAAAGTCATTTTAAAGTGTCAGGTCAATCTGGGAAGTAGAATCAAATTATAATTGTAAAAGGCCTTACAAAGAGCTTGTTTTATTACCTCAAAGAGTGAAAAACTGACTGATTAAAATTCAGAAGAGTCAATCTGAACCTTCAAATATGTATTTGGCTCAAACTTAAATAGTGTGTAATGTGTAATACAGTGATGGAAATCAATATTGCTTTCTTATAGGATCATTCTCGATAGTAAAAAGCAAATAATTGTTAAAGAAACACTCCAGTGAAAATGCATGTTATGTTATAATTGTCCTTACCTCTACCACCATTTTACATTTTGATCAAACATTTATGAGATTCACACCTTAATCTGATCGGCGCTGTAATGTAGATAATAACAGCGGTTTTTATTTTGAAAAACGATCATTTTTGAGCAAGTTATTAGCAATTTTAGATTTATGCTAATTACTTTCTTAATAGACAACTGGGCGTGTTTTTACTTTTTACCAACTGGGCGTTGTACAGAGACGTGTATGACGCTGACCAATCAGTGACCAATCAGCGTCATACACTTCACACTGTGCACAATCACGCTGTGCTGTGAAAGAAGCTGGTCTGGAACAATGAGAAGTGTATGACGCTGATTGGTCACTAATTGGTCAGCGTCATACACTCCTCTGTACAACGCCCAGTTGGTAAAAAGTAAAAATACGCCCAGTTGTCTATTAACCCCTTTAGGACACAGCCTGTTTTGGCCTTGTGGACACAGCCTATTTTTTCAAATCTGACATGTGTCTCTTTATGTGGTAATAACTCCGGAATGCTTTTACCTATCCAAGCGATTCTGAGATTGTTTTCTTGTGACATATTGTACTTTATGTTAGTGAAAAAATTTGGTCGATAAATGCAATATTTATTTGTGAAAAACTTCAAATTTTAGCAAAAATTTGCAAAAATTAGCATTTTTCTAAATTTAAATGTATTTGCTTGTGAAACAGATCGTAATACCGCACAAAATAGTTACTAGTTAACATCCCCCATATGTCTAATTTATGTTTGCATCATTTTTTTTCACATACTTTTATTTTTCTAGGACGTTACGAGGCTTAGAACTTTAGCAGCAATTTCTCATATTTTCAATAAAATTTCAAAAGGCTATTTTTTCAGGGACCAGTTCAGTTCTGAAGTGGCTTTGAGGGCCTTATATATTAGAAAGTCCCCATAAATCACCCCATTTTGAAAACTGTACCCCTCAAGGTATTCAAAACCACATTCAGAAAATATTTTAACCCTTTAGGCGTTTCACAGGAATTAAGGCAAAGTAGAGCTGAAATTTACAAATTTCATTTTTTTTGCCGAAATTCATTTGTAATAAAAAAAAATCTGTAACACAGAAGGTTTTACCAGAGAAACGCAACTCAATATTTATTGCCCAGATTCTGCAGATTTTAGAAATATCCAACATGTGGTCCTAGTGTCCTAATGGACTGAAACACAGGCCTCAGAAGCAAAGGAGCACCTAGTGGATTTCGGGGCCTCCTTTTTTTAGGAATATATTTTAGGCACCATGTCAGGTTTGAGGAGGTCTTGTGGTACCTAAACAGCCGAAACCCCCCCAAAGTGACCCCATTTTGGAAACTACACCCCTCAAGGCATTTTTCTAGGGGTATAGTTAGAATTTTGACCCCACAGTTTTTTTGCAGAATTTAGTGGAATTAGTCTGTGAAGATGAAAATCACCTATTTTTCTGTGGAAACATAGAATTTTTTCATTTTTACAGGGAATAAAGGAGAAAAAGCACCCCAAAATTTGTAAAGCAATTTCTCCCGATTACGGCAATACCCCATATGTGGTCGTAAACTGATGTTTGGACCCACAGCAGGGCTCAGAAGGGAGGGAGCGCCTTTTGGATTTTGGAGCGCAGATTTTGCTGGATTGGTTTTCAGTGCCGTGTCGGGTTTGCAACGCCCCGGAGGGACCAAAACAGTGGAAACCCGCCAAAAGTGACCCCATTTTGGAATCTACACCCCTCAAGGAATTTTTCTAGTGCTATAGTGAGCATTTTGGCCCCTCAGGATCTTTTTTAGAGCTAAGGTGACCAAAAAACAGCGATTTTGGCGCTTTAAATTCTTTATTTATTACAGCGTTCACCGTGCGCAATAAATTACGTTTTAATTTATTTTGCCGGTCGGTACGATTACGCCGATACCATATGTGTATAGTTTTTTTTACGTTTTGCAGCGTTTGCACAATAAAATTAAGTTTCTATAAAATAATTTATTTTCTGGGACACGCTATTCTGAGCCGTAACTTTTTTATTTTTTCATCAAAAAAGCTGTGGGAGGTCTTGTTTTTTGCGGGACGGGTTGTAGTTTTTATTGGTACCATTTTGGGGTAAATGCGACTTTTTGATCACTTTTTATTCTATATCTTGGGAGGGGTGGTGACCAAAAAATAGTGATGCTGACAGTTTTCCGTTTATTTTGTTTGCGGCGTTCACCGTGCGGAAAAATTAACATTATAGTTTCATAGACTGGGTCGTTACGAACGCGGCGATACCAAATATGTGTACTTTTTTTAACGTTTTCATTTTTTCCCTATAATAAATGACTTATTATAGGAAAACAAAACCTTTTTATTTTTACACTTTTATAAAACATTTTTTTTACTTTTTACACTTTATATTTTTGTTTATTAACTTTTCTTTTACTTTTTACACTTTCTTTTTTTGACTTGCAGCTCTGATCGCTGCTAGAATACATTACACTACCTAGGTAGTGTAATGTATTCCAACTGTCAGTGTGACGTCACAGTCACTCTGACAGTTGGTCTACGAGGATCAGCAGAGGCTGATCCTCATAGGCTGACATACATGGCAGACCTGGGGGCCGTTGTCTGGCCCCCGGGTGCCATCACAAGCATCAGAAGCCCCCACGATTGCATGGGGGCTGCTGATGCGCTACAAACCCGCTACATGCGGAGATCGCAATCGAGCCCCGCATGTAACGGGTTAATTGCCG
Source organism: Rhinoderma darwinii (assembly GCF_050947455.1). Classification (NCBI taxonomy): domain Eukaryota; kingdom Metazoa; phylum Chordata; class Amphibia; order Anura; family Rhinodermatidae; genus Rhinoderma; species Rhinoderma darwinii. Next base: position 104,415,696 of record NC_134687.1, on the reverse strand, counting down.
AAATCAGCGGCGATGAGCCGCTGATCGGCAACACTGGAGAGTGTCAGCTGTCGGGGACAGCTGATCTCCAAGTTCCCGATGCACACTGTCGCCGACAGTGTGCATCGGGAACGGCACAGTGACTTTCTGTCACTCTGACAGGAAGCCTATCAGGACCAGCCGAAGGTTGGTCCTGATGGGCTTCTGTCCATGGCAGACCCGGAAGCCATTGTTTGGCTTCCGTTTGCCATACTAACTATCGGCAGACCCCGCGATTTCGGACGGGGGTCTGCCGATATGTTAGAAACCCCTAAAATTCGGCGATTGCACCCGATCGCCGAATTTAAGGGGTTAATGCGCCGAAATCAGCGGCAAAGGACCGCTGACCGGCAAGAGGGGAGTGTCAGCTGTCGGCGACAGCTGACCTCCTGGTTCCCGGTGCACACTGTCGCCGACAGTGTGCACCGGGATTAACTCAGTAACTGTACGTCCTCGTGCTGGAAGTAACTTCCCGCAACGACGGACAGTTACGTCCTGGTGCGGGTAGGGGTTAAGAAACTAATTAGCATAAATCTAAAATTGCTCATAACTTGCTCAAAAATGATCGTTTTTCAAAATAAAAACCACTGTAGTGGTTTTTCCCCTGCATCTTCCAAAGCCCATATCTTTTTTATCTTTCCGTTATCTACATTACAGCGCCAATCAGATTATGTAGGAGATAGGGAATTTATAATCTGGTGACAGAGCCTCTTTAATGGAACAAAAATGAAATTCAATGAATAATCAGCCAGAACATGGTGCCTGTGAAGGCTTTGTGCTTCCTTTTATTCACTTTTATTAGATATTTGTTTTACATTGCAGAATCAAGTAGCTGCTATTTCCATGACTTTTTTTCAGGCCAGTAATTGAGTCAGGTGCATGTTAATGACCTCTCCTTACATAGACATCAGTGGGTGGATGCAAACAACTAAACCCCTCCCAGACTGGGAAAAAGTATCCTTGTCAGTTAGAAAAGAGTAAAAGATAAATGAGGCATTTATTCAGTTCGGTCCAGAATTAATTGGACAGTGACACAATCTTCATGATTTGGGCTCTGCAGGCCACCACATTTGAAATGAAACAACTGAGATGCAATTGAAGTGTAGACTTTCAGGTTTAATTCAAGAGGTTGAACACAAATATCCTGCAAAATGTTTAGGAATTGCAACCATTTTACTACACCGCCTCCTCATTTCAGGGGCTCAAAAGTGATTAGACAAATTAACATGACAATAAATAAAATGTGTTTTTTTTTTTTAAATACTTTGTAGAGAATCCTTTGCAGGCAATGACTGCCTGAAGTCTGGAACCCATGGACATCACCAAACGCTGGCTTTCCCCCTTTGTGATGCTTTGCCAGGCCTTTACTACAGCTGTCTACAGTTGTTGCTTGTTTGTGGGTCTTTCTACCTTAAGTTTTGTCTCAAGCAAGTGAAATGCATGCTAAATCGGATTGAGATCTGGAGACTGACTTGGTCATTGCAGAATATTCCACTTCTTTGCCTTAAAAACTCCTGGGTTGCTTTCGCAGTATGTTTTGGGTCATTGTCCATCTGTACTGTGAAGCGACGTCCAGTCAACCTTGCTGCATTTGGTTGAATCTGAGCAGAAAGTATATCCCTGAACACCTCCGAATTCATCCGGCTACTTCTGTCTTCAGTCACATAATCAATAAACACTAGTGACCCAGTGCCTTTGGCAGCCATGCATGCCCATGCCATCACGCTGCCTCCACCATGTTTTACAGGGAATGTGGTGTGCTTTGGATCATGAGCCGTTCAAAGCCTTCTCCATACTTTCTTCCTCCCATCCTTTGGGTACAGGTTGATCTTAGTTTCATCTCTCCAAAGAATGCTGTTCCAGAACTGGGCGGCTTCTTTAGGTGTAGTTTGGCAAAGTCTAATCTGGCCTTTCTATTTTTGAGACTGATTAATGGTTTGCACCTTGTGGTGAACCCTCTGTATTTGCTCTCACGAATTCTGCTCATTATGGTAGACTTAGACACTGATACACCTACTTCCAGGAGAGTGTTCTGGATGTTGTGAAGGGGTTTTTCTTCACCATGGAAAGGATTCTGTGACCATCCACCACTGTTGTCTTCCATGGATGTCCAGGACTTTTGGAGTTCACGAGATCACCAGTGCGCTCCTTTTTTTCAAGAATGTACCAAACTGTTGATTTGGCCACTCCTAACATTTGTACTATCTCTCTGACGGATTTCTAAATTTTTTTTCAGCCTAACGATGGTCTGTTTTACTTGCATTGAGAGCTCCATTGACCTCATGATGTTGGTTCACAGCAACAGCTTCCAAATGCAAATGCCACGCCTGGAATCAACTTCAGACCTTTTACCTGCTTAATTGATAATGGATTAACGAGTGAATAGCCCATGCAACCCATTAAATAGCTTTTGAGATAATTGTCGAATTACATTTGGTCCCTTGAAATAGAGGTAGCTACGTATTAAAGAGCTATAATTCCTAAACCCTTCCTCAAATTAGGATGCGAATACCCTCAAATTAAAGCTGAGTTTGCACTTTAAGCCCATTTTGACTATTTAACTGTATATTCAATATGTTTTGGTAAGCCCCATCATCACTGTTGTGCTATTAGTGTCCTGCAGGGGAGTAGTCATCATTGTAACATTATGTCATTCTGTTTTATATTTCCTATACTGACTATAAAGTGACTCAGGACAGAATTGGTCTTTTATGGCAGCACAGGCGTCAGCTGCTGCCTAGTAGGGGACACCAGTTGATCTCCGCAACTGAACCTTTCAGGTAAATTAAACTTTGGGGGCTTGTAGAGCTCCATTACTCTGACCAAAAGTTTAATTTTTCATTTTTGACTATTGTGACTCTTTAAAGGAACTCTAAAACATAAAAATACACAAACATTGAAAAATAAAAAATTTCAGCATTACCTCCCTTAATAGTCGAAATTTCTTTGATGACAATGTGTCTCATATTGAAAGCAAATTGGGAAATTACCAGCCTAAAATGTAAGAGAGGAGAAAGCATTTATCTCCTGTCTTCTCTGCAAGATATCTACAAGACAAATGCTGTGGATAAGTTTATCTCCTGTTTATTTTTATTATTCATCTTTAGTTTACTGTTCCTTTAACCCACAGAAGCAAATGTTCTAAATTTTAAAGGTAACAACAGCCTTCTTCACATGAAAATAAATAAGAAGTTGTCAGAGCCCATTCCCTGTTATTAGAATAATAAATTACAGAGGAGGGAGGATCAAAAGCCACAATCATTTCTAATATACATCATATGTCTATAAGAAATATGAGGGATACTTAAAATAAACACAAAAAAAAAAGGAAAAACAAGCTGTAATGTTAAAGTGATGAAAGATAATAACTTGAAACAATGATCTTAGTCATTCTTCATCAAGATTATAAATCTAGCCATACACATTAGCGGTATAGACCTCTACCGGGCACCCCTGTTACCTTTAGAACTCTCTGGCAGCCCTTATCTCCAGGAGAAATAAAGGATTTCACCAAGCCTGAACTTTCTGTCTCTTTCAGTCAGACTGCCCCTATACACATTAGACTGCCGGCCGATCTGGCATAAACTGTGTATTTCATCAATATTAATCTAGTATATATACTATATATATAGAGAGAGAGGGAGATTATATATATATATATATATATATATATGTATATAGTTACATAGTTACATAGTTACATAGTTACATAGTTAGTACGGCTGAAAAAAGACACATGTCCATCAAGTTCAACCAAGGGAAGGGAAAAGGGAAGGAAAAATTTCTACACATAGGAGCTAATATTTTTTTGTTCTAGGAAATTATCTAACCCTTTTTTAAAGCCATCTACTGTCCCTGCTGTGACCAGCTCCTGCGGTAGGCTATTCCATAGATTCACAGTTCTCACTGTAAAGAAGGTTTGTCGCCTCTGCAGCTTGAACCTTTTTTTCTCCAGACGGAGTGAGTGCCCCCTTGTTATTTGAGGGGGTTTTACAAGGAACAGGATTTCACCATATTTTTTGTATGTGCCATTAATATATTTATATAAGTTAATCATGTCCCCCCTTAGTCGTCTTTTTTCAAGGCTAAATAGGTTTAATTCTTTCAATCTTTCCTCATAACTTAAATTCTCCATGCCCCTAATTAGCTTCGTTGCTCTTCTTTGTATTTTTTCCAACTCCAGGGCATCCTTTCTATGAACTAGAGCCCAGAACTGAACTGCATATTCTAGATGAGGCCTCACTAATGCTTTGTAAAGTGGTAATATTACATCCCTGTCCCGCGAGTCCATGCCTCTTTTAATACACGACAATATCCTGCTGGCCTTTGAAGCAGCTGATTGACACTGCATGCTGTTATTGAGTTTATGATTTACAAGTACACCCAGATCCTTCTCAACAAGTGAATCCGCCAGTGTAGCTCCCCCTAGGACATATGATGCATGCAGGTTGTTGGTACCCAGATGCATAACTTTACATTTATCTACATTAAACTTCACCTGCCAAGTGGACGCCCAAACACTTAGTTTGTTTAAATCTGCCTGCAATTCATGAACATCTTCCATAGACTGAACTATATTACATAGCTTGGTGTCATCTGCAAAAATAGAAATAGTGCTATTAATCCCATCCTCTATATCATTAATAAATAAGTTGAATAATAGTGGTCCCAGCACTGAACCCTGGGGCACACCACTTATAACCGGTGACCATTCAGAGAAGGAATCATTGACCACAACTCTCTGGATACGGTCCTTGAGCCAATTCTCAATCCAATTACAAACTATATTTTCTAAACCTATAGTCCTTAATTTACCCATTAGGCGTCTATGGGGGACAGTGTCAAATGCCTTTGCAAAGTCCAAAAACACTAAATCCACAGCGGCCCCTCTGTCTAGACTTCTGCTCACCTCTTCATAAAAACAGATTAGGTTAGTTTGACAACTTCTGTCCTTAGTAAAACCGTGCTGGCTGTCACTTATAATGCTATTTATTGTCACATAATCCTGTATATAGTCCCTCAATAGCCCCTCAAACATTTTCCCCACGATGGATGTTAAGCTTACTGGTCTATAATTACCTGGGGAAGACCTAGAGCCCTTTTTGAAAATAGGCACCACATTTGCCCTGCGCCAGTCCCTTGGCACTATACCAGTCACTAGAGATTCTCTGAATATTATGAAAAGGGGGACAGAAATAACTGAACTAAGCTCTTTAAGAATTCTAGGGTGTAACCCATCTGGTCCCGGGGCCTTGTGCACATTTATTTTATTTAATTTAGCTTGGACCATCTCTACATTCATCCAATTCAATATATCAACTGATATATTAACAGCACTGGCAGCGGCTACATCAGCTGCTCTTTCTTCAGTTGTATATACAGAGCTAAAGAACCCATTTAGTAACTCTGCCTTCTCTTGATCCCCTGTGATCAACTCCCCATTACCATTATCTAGGGGTCCTACATGTTCAGACCTTGGCTTTTTAGCATTTATATACTTGAAGAATTTTTTGGGATTTGTTTTACTATCCTTGGCCACCTGCCTTTCATTTTGTATTTTTGCTAATTTTATTACATTTTTACAGATTTTATTAAGCTCTTTATATTTTACAAAGGCTACAGCTGTACCCTCAGATTTGTATTTTTTAAATGCCCTTTTTTTGTCATGTATTGCCCCTTTCACAGAAGGTGTAAGCCATGTGGGGTTTAATTTGAGTCGTTTATACTTGTTACCTATAGGAATAAATTTTGCACTATAATAACTCAAAGTAGATTTGAAAATCTCCCATTTATCATTAGTCCCATTATTTGACATTAGTTCTTCCCAGTCCATATCCTGAATTGCAGCCCTCATCCTGGGGAAATTGGCTTTCTTAAAATTAAATGTTTTTGCCCTCCCAGCCTGCGTTTGTTTTTTACAGTATAGGTAAAATGTAACTATATTATGATCACTGTTACCGAGGTTTTCACGAACATTGACATTCCCAACAAGATCTGCATTATTAGAAATGACCAGATCCAACAGAGCTTCACCTCTAGTCGGGTCTTCCACAAACTGGCCCATAAAATTTTCCTGCAACAGGTTGAGGAAATGTCTCCCCTTTGCAGTTGAAGCTGAACCATGACACCAATTAATATCCCGGAAATTAAAATCTCCCATTATCACTACAGTGCCCCCCTGTGCAGCCCGCTCCATCTGTTTATATAGCTGACCTTCCATCTCCTCAGTTATATTGGGGTGTCTATAGATTACACCAAAAGTAATTTTTTCAGTGTTTACCTCCCTTTCTAGTTCCACCCACAAGGTTTCAACCTCCTCACAGTATTCACCCACTATTGTCTCTTTCACACTCGCCTTCATATCATTTCTCACATACAGACATACACCACCACCTTTCCTATTTGTCCTGTCTTTCCGAAAAAGTGTAAAACCCTGTAGATTTACAGCCCAGTCATGTGAAGAGTCCAGCCATGTTTCAGCAACACCAACTATATCTATATTTTCTTCCAGTATCAAGGCCTCCAGCTCCCCCATTTTGCTTGCTAGACTTCTGGCATTTGTGAACATACACTTTAACTTGCCTGTCAGTTTATCACTTTTATTATCAGAAATGTGATTTGACATTAATCGGGCCTTTTTATTTACACTGATGTTTTGTAACAAAAGGATCTCCTTATCTTGTTGTCTAGTCCTCTCCCCACATTCTCTTTCTCCCCCCACCAATATAGTCTGACCCCTCTCTAACCTGGCTACCCCTTTTTTTTCTACATTGACCTCCCTCCTCAGCCCTAGTTTAAATACTCCGCCACCCCAACTAGAATTCTCTCCCCCAGCACAGCGGACCCCCTTCCATTTAGGTGCAAATCATCTGCAGAATACAGTTTGTACCCAATGAAAAGTCAGCCCAGTGCTCTAGGAACCCAAATCCTTCTCCTCTACACCAAGACTTCAGCCATGCATTTAACTCCCTGAGCTCCCGCTGTCTTTCCTGTGATGCGCATGGCACAGGCAGTATTCCTGAGAATACTACTTTGGAGGTCCTTCCCTTCAGCTTGTAGCCTAGTTCTTTAAAATTATTATTAAGGCTCCTCCACCTACCATTTATTCTGTCGTTGGTACCAACATGGACCACGACAGCTGGATCATCACCAGCCCCTCCCAGCAATTTGTCCACCCGTTCCACCACATGCCGAACCCTGGCACCAGGGAGACAGCAAACCATTCGGTTGAGGTGGTCTTGGCGACAAATTATTCTATCCGTCTTCCTGATTATAGAATCCCCTACGACTATCAATTGTCTTGGCTTACCTGCATTACCATCCCGCCGACTACTAGCTGGGCTGTTCTCCCGGCTGTTAGGGAGATCAGTATCCACTAGGGCTGCCATTTCTGAGACTGAAACCCTCGCATCATCACCCAACTTGGCAATTTTGCCTGGAATGTCAGAAACCGGATCGGCCTTCCTTTTCTTTGACCCCTTTCTACTGCCCCTAACTACATTAACCCAGCTACTTACCTGATCCTGCTCACCCATGTCTTCACCCTCCAGTTGTAACCCACTAACTGCATGCTCCGTGAGCAGCAAGCTCAGCTCAAGATTGTCTATCCTCCTCAGTGTTGCATTCTGCTCCTCCAGATCTCTAATACGAGCTTCCAGGTGAACAACATGTTCACATCTGCCACAGAGATATTCACCCTGGAACTCAGGCTCCAGTCGTGCATACATATGGCAAACTGTGCACTGAAGAAAACCTCCAATCTTGCTATCCATTATCCAAGTTACAAAAAAAACAGCGAACATATATAAAACCAAATTAATGGTAATGTGTCATCAGAAGATGACCTATTATTATTTAAATCACATTTTTATGTGGATCATATTTTGCAAGTGTTTTCGGTCATGTTTTTTTATATTCTACGTTATCATCTATATAAAAAAAATAATTCAAAAGCCTTTTAGTTCTCACTCTGGTCACTGAGCCTCATAATAGACTGACACTTCACGTCTTAGCAGTCATCTGAGTATATCACGGGCAGGATTACAATAAAAGGTAACATCTCTATACAGTTAGGTACAGAAATATTTGGTTAGTGACACAAGTTTTGGCATTTTAGCTGTTTATCAAGACATTAAATATACAGTTATATAATCAATATGGGCTTTTTAGTGCCGACTCTCAGCTTTAATTTAAGGGTATTCACATCTTAATTTGAGGAAGGGTTTAGGAATTACAGCTCTTTAATACGTAGCTGTCTTTTTTTTCAAGGGACCAAAGGTAATTGGACAATTATCTCAAAAGCTATTTAATGGGCTGCATGGGCTATTCCCCCATTAATCTATCATGAATTAGGCAGGTGAAAGGCCTGGAGTTGATTCCAGGTGTGGCATTTGCATTTGGAAGCTGTTGCTGTGAACATGAGGTCAATGGAGCTCTCAATGCAAGTAAAACAGACCATCGTTAGGCTAAAAAAAAAAAGGAAGAAACCCATCAGGGAGATAGCACAAATGTTAGGAGTGGCCAAATCAACAGTTTGGTACATTCTTGGAAAAAAAAAAGAGCGCACTGGTGATCTCGTGAACTCCAAAAGTCCTGGACATCCACGGAAGACAACAGTGGTGGATGATCACAGAATCCTTTCCATGGTGAAGATAAACACCTTCACAACATCTACCCAAGTGAAGAACTCTCTCCTGGAAGTATGTGTATCAGTATCTAAGTCTACCATAATGAGAAGACTTCATGAGAGCAAATACAGAGGGTTCACCACAAGGTGCAAACCATTAATCAGCCTCAAAAATAGAAAGGCCAGATTAGACTTTTCCAATCTACATCTAAAGAAGCCAGCCCAGTTCTGGAACAGCATTCTATGGACAGATGGAACTAAGATCAACCTATACCGGAATGATGGGAGGAAGAAAGTATGGAGAAGACTTAGAACGGCTCATGATCCAAAGCACACCACATCCCCTGTAAAACATGGTGGAGGCAGTGTGATGGCATGGGCATGCATGGCTGCCAAAGGCACTGGGTCACTGTCACTAGTGTTTATTGATGATGTGACTGAAGACAGAAGCAGCCGGATGACTTCTGAAGTGTTCAGGGATATACTTTCAGCTTAGATTCAACCAAATGCAGCAAGGTTGATTGGACGTCGCTTCACAGTACAGATGGACAATGACCCAAAACATACTGCGAAAGCAACCCAGGAGTTTTTTTAAGACAAAGAAGTGGGATATTCTGCAATGGCCAAGTCAATCACCAGATCTCAATCCGATTTAGTATGCATTTCACTTGTTTAAGACAAAACTTAAGGAAGAAAGACCCACAAACCAGCAACAACTGAAGACAGCTGCAGTAAAGGCCTGGCAAATCATCACAAAGGAGGAAACCCAGCGATTGGTGATGTCCATGGGTTCCAGACTTCAGGCAGTCATTGCCTGCAAAGGATTCTCTACAAAGTATTAAAAAAAAACATTTTATTAATGGTAATGTTAATTCGTCCAATTACTTTTGAGCCCCTGATATGAGGAGGGTGTGTAGAAAAATGGTTGCAATTCCTAAACGTTTCACAGGATATTTTGTTCAACCCCTTGAATTAAAAGGGAAAGTCTACACTTCAATAGCGTCTCAGTTGTTTCATTTCAAATCCAACGTGGTGGCAGCAGAGCCCAAATCATGAAGATTGTGTCACTGTCCAAATAATTCTGGACCTAACTGTGTATCTATAATACAGGATCCAGCATTGCCAATAGGTTATGGACACAGCTCCCCACCTATTCCTTCCTGCACAATAACCTCTGCACAGGTCACAGAGTATCCCTAGAACACTCTAACATAGAAGTTAATGGGTCACCTTCAGACTATGTTTTCCTAAAATCATATTAAAAAAAGAAGTGTTTCTCTCTCTAGTTTAAATTAGTAAAGAAAAATGTATAGGTGATACATTCCTTTTAAAGTTTTCTAGAAAGTTCTATAGAGATAGATTTTACAGAAAGTCTCAATAAATGATGAAAAAGGTTAGTCCAAAGTTGTAACTGGAAGCTCCTTGGTCCTGATGTAAAATCTGAAACAGGGCACCATTGTGTCTTCTTATGTGGCACAGGCCTCCTTAGGCATTATAGTCTGGGTGCAACTGCAATTTCTGCACCTCATATATCATCCTATATAAAACCCTCTTTCATTTTGATTACTTCTGCTGTTTATACAAATAACAATTGAGCCATTTCTAACATTTTGTTTCAGCTAAGCCGGTCCCAAATACTAAATAATTCAGTCTCAGCAGCTAAAGCTGGACATAATATTGGGGGCTGTCCATAAAATTACAGATGAGAAGCTTGAAAATAAAATTTCTTTACACAATATACATGTATAAGGAGCTGTATGGTGAAAAAGAAATGATGGTGTCTGTTTTGTAAATGTAATATATATGGCATAAACAGTGGTGTAGCTATAGTGGTTGCAACGGTCACAATTTTGACCGGGCCCCAAGGCTTAGTGGGCCCACAGGCTCCCTGCCACATCAACTTAATACTTTTTTGTCCTCCTCCACATCCCGCGCTGTGCACCCGTCGGCACGCAAGGCAGTGGAGAGTGGACTGTCCACTTGGACACTGCCCCTTCATGCCCGCTGGCGTCGCTAGCACCGGTTGTCCGGATGCCGGATGCAGATTTAATTGAATACTGTGATGGAGTAGGGAGCTATCTCCCTACCCTGCCATTCTGTAGGCAACTAGCTACATTACGCCTACAGCCTATAAGATGCTGGGACAGGATTCCTGCGCAGGCAGGATCAATGTCGTCATTGGTTCATGCCGGCCTACGCAAGTGTCCCGTATTAGCATCTCATTGGCTGCAAGTCTAACATGGCTGAGGTCAGTCAAAAGTTTGCTATTCGGCCCAGTCTTTCCTAGTTACGCCCCTGGGCATAATCGTGCTGTTTCGGTAAGCCTTTTTATTATAAGAAAACAGAATCATGACAATAATGTTGAGGTTAGTACCTTTTATACCTGTTAGTTCGACCATGGTGGTTCAACCAATCAAACCAAATAAAGTTTTTGAATCTGGTTTTCCTTTAATGGAATTGTAGGTCAAATACGGTAATACAATAGACTGAATCAAAGTGTTCTATATGAATAGATATTTTAAAATGTATTGTAGGCTTAATGTATTCATTTTAGGAATAGAGTAATTTCCATTTACATTCATACTATAGTCAACTACTTGAGCACTTACTATGATTGCAATTTTTCTAACAGCCTGATATAAATGATGAATAAAACGTAAGGTGTGCATGAGTGGTAAGCATGCATTTTAATTGCATTATGCTTTCTTTTGTTTGCATCTTATTTCTTGATTGCAGTCCTGCAGGATCTTCTGTACGAGACGAGAAGCAAATCAGAAATAACATGGCTAAAAATTATATTTACGAAAAGAAGACATTTAAAAAAAAAAATTACTACATTTCAATCAAAGTTATACTCCAATCTGATTCATTAAAATAAACTATAGACAATGTGAGAATCTTAGGCCCCATTCCTTGTGTTGCCTCAGTGTTATCCATCTATTTAGCAGACTCCCCTAAAACACATTTTAATAGGCAGATCACACTGAAACAAAACAGTCATCCTAGCTCACTCTACCATAAACTACAATGTGCATAGACTAATTGGAGGGAAATTCAAGAATGGCTTTATGCCAGAGCACACCATTGTTGTGCAACCATCTGCGACTTTATGCATTTTAAGCTGCGTTTGCCACTGGGCAAAAGTGACCTGGGCTTAGTGAAAGAGGGCATGGCCACCTGAGGCCTGACAAATTACTACAATTTACTCCAGAAATTTGATGTCAATTATAGCGGAAATCTACACTAGCTGGGGTAGATTTTACTTTCTAGCACACAGACAGCACAAGCTACTTGCGCCTCTTAATAGATTAGTCGCATCTTACTCCCGTGGGCCTCAGACTAAGACTGGCGTATAAAACACCAGTTTTAGTAAATCTGCCCCAGTATTCTTTCTAAGCGGTGGCATACATAAAGGGAAGAGGGCCCCATAGTAAAATTTAAAATAGGTCCCCTTTCCGATTGCTTGTTAAGTCTATCACACACAAGGGACAGATGTAATTTCATATTAATTTTACTCGGTTTTTATCTCATAGTAAATTAATTAAATGTATCAATTATACAATCATTTGGGCTGAAGTGACAAAAACAGTTTTAGAAGTGTGAACCGAGCTTTATACCTGTAAGCAGAGATTTTTGCATGCCTGAAGCTGGTTACGTTGCTGTAATGTGGCCCAAACAATAATTGCTTTCTCAGGGTCCCTTTTACATTGCCAGAAAACAAGTGCCGATTAATGATATAGCACGTCGATCGGTGCTTAGTTACCTTCATCTATATGGATCAATCATCGTTTTTAGTCAAAACATATTATATCATATAAAACATATAAAACTACTTTAAAGGGAATATTCTATATACTGTAGTTTTAAAAATAAAATAAAAATTGCAATTTTCTATAAAAAAATATGAACAGAATGTTTTAGTGCCGAGTTATAACATTAACTTAAACAGTAGGGTGCCCGCTGGTGTTCAAAGTATTTCGCAATGTGCACGTCCACTTAAAGGGAATGTGACGCTAGAAAAAAATGTATTTTTTTTTTAGTTAAACAATTAGTGTATAGGTGATTAAACATTGTTCTAATTTTTAAATTTTTTTTCACGAGTCAGGAAATATTATAAATTAGATTCTAATTTATAATATTTCCCAGTGCTGGTCACTAGATGGAGCAATTCCAAAAATTGCAGCATTGCATGTGGTAAAGCAACCACATTGCTTTATGCTGCAAAATTTGAGAAAACTCACTCGCTCTAGTGAGCTCTCAGAATCCCCCCCTCCTTTATCCTGGCTAGTACCGGGAGAAACGAGGGGATTGAACGGTCAAACCTCCTACACTGTGTGTCGCCATTTTTTGAGCTAACACACAGTGTAGTAGGTTTACATACAGTAGTAAACACACAGTAAAACACTTACATACACATAAATAACTTACCTGCTCCAGCCGCCGCCGCTCCCTCCGGTCCGTCCGCTCCGTCTGCTACCGCTGCTCCAAGTGCACAAGTCCGGAAGCCGCGACCGGAAGTAGTAATCTTACTGTCCGGCCGCGACTTCCGGTCTACAGGAAAATGGTGCCGGACAGCGCACAGTTCAACTTGGACTGTGTGGGAGCGGCGCATGCGCCGTTCCCACACAGACGGCGTACAGCATAGTGGATGGAACGGGCCCCGTTCGCATTCACTATGGGACTGTAGCTGCCGTATTCCATGTCTGTATGTGTCTGTATCTTTCTGTGGGCAACAAAGCCATTGGTTTTATCTAAAACATTTTTAAAACATAAGGCTTATTATTTTTACATGAACCCCCACACTTTTTTCTAGTAGTAGATTATTATTATCTTGCACCACTTAATAATGATTTGCTAACAAAAATACTTGACAAAGTTTGACAAACTGTTTACATCTACGATAGAAGGAAGTGGTCGCGGTGTAGGCAGAAGAAGTCTAGGAAATACCTTTTGACAGAAAATAACAAAAATAAAGTAATTATTAAAGATGAAACCAGGTGTGAATTCAGGAGGCTGTGTTTCTCTCATTGAGGTTACATTGGCAGATGGTTGTTTCAGTGAGGATTTGTTATTTTTCCTATAGATAATCATAGCATATTTGTGTCTGTGTTCAACATTCAGCAGTCATGTATCTATGTGTGATCATTGGCTTCAATGCATAGTTAATGAGTATATGCTTTCACTTACTGCAATTTACCGAAATATGAGATATGCAATACAATTAAATGTTTGCATATAGGTCTTAACCCCTTCCCGTTGCGGCCATTTTTTGGATTTTTTAACTTTAGTTTTTTCCTCCCCATCTTCCAAAAGATATAACTTTTTTATTTTTCCATCATTATTGCCAAATGAGGGCCTGATTTTTGTACCATATAATGTAGTGGGAAACTGGAAAAAAAATGTGGGGTGGAATAGAAAAAAACAGTGATTCCTCAATCTTTTGGGGGATTTCCTTTCAACGGCATTCATTGTGCGATAAAAATGATATAAAAAAACGTTATTTGACTGTTTCTACTTTTTTTATTAGTCTCCCTAGGTACCAGCGATTGTTGGATCACTTGCATGATCTACTGCAATACTAATTGCAGTATATTGTGATACTGACACACTCCAGAACCAGGGCTTCATATGAGTACAATGATGGCAGACCTGGGGGTCTTCATCAGGCCCCCAGGCTGTCATGCCAACCATTGACATCCTGTGATTGCGTCGCAGGGGGGCCGTTGCAATCAGGGCCGGCTCCAGGTTTATGTGAGCCCTTGGGCGACACAGACTTAGTGGGCCACTTTGCGGGGGAACTTACGGCGGCAGTAAAATGCCAAAAATCGTCACTTTGTGCCCCCATATAGACGTTAGGCCCTGTTTATGCCCCCATATAGAAGTTAGGCCCCCAGTTTGTACCACCATAAATTTAGTGCCCTCTGTAGATAGTGCCACACAGCCTCCCCCTCCCAGGTAGTGCCACACAGCCCCTGACGTCACTGTCTATATATGGACAGTATTGTCAGGGGAAACCCCAGAGTCATAGTCCCGGGCAGAACACTACTAGCCCTCTGTCTGGGAGTGGCGTAGCTAAAGGCTCATGGGCCCTGGTGCAAGAATTCAGCTTAGGCCCCCTCCCCAACACCACCAGACCCCTGCGCATGCCTATACCCATCTGCCTTGCCCGACAGACCCCATGAATGCCCCCACAGTATAATGCCCCCATAGCTGCCCCCACAGTATAATGCCCACCATAGCTGTCCCCCACACAGTATAATGCACCCCATAGCTGACCATCACAGTATAATGCTCCCCATAGCTGCCCCCACACAGTATAATGCCCCCATAGCTGCTCCCACACAGTATAATGCCCACCATAGCTTCTCCCACACTGTATAATGCCCCCATAGCTGCTCCCACAGTATAAATCCACCACACAGTATAATCCCCCATAGCTGAGCACCACAGTATAATGCTCCCCGTAGCTGCCCCACACAGTATAATACCCCCATTACTGCCCCCACAATATAATGCCCCCCATGGCTGCCCCCACAGTATAATGCCCCTATAGCTGCCGCACACAGTATAATGCCCCCATACAGTATAATGCTCCCCATAGCTGCCACATACAGTATAATACCCTCATGCAGTATAATGCCCCCATAGCTGCCCCATATAGTATAATGCCCCACGCAGTATAATACCCCCATAGCTGTCGCATACCTTATAATGCCCCCATAGCTGCACCCTACAGTATAATTCCCCCCATAGCTGCCCCATACAGTATAATTCCCCCCATAGCTGTCACACACACAGTATAATGCTCCCCATACAGTATAAAGCCCCCTTAGCAGCAACAATATGACAACCCCATACCCAGTATAATGCCCCCATATGTACCTAATAGAAAAGTAATTACATAATTACTTACCTACCCTCTGCACTGTCCTGTGAGTGACTCATCGCAGACAGGCGCGATAACGTCACTACTGCGCTGAGCTGCTCACGGCACAGTGAATGCTGGAGCGAGGCTCCAGTATTCAGCTCAACTGAATCTGCGTCCTGCGTACGCAGGCTAAGTTGGAAGCAGGACCAGCGATGGTCCATATATGGACAGCGATGTCAGGGGCATACCCAGAGACGGAGTTCCGGAGCAGAGCCTCTAGCGCTCTGCCTGGGACTCCTCTCCTTATTACATCACTGTCCATATATGGACAGTGAAGCCTTAACAACGTCAGCGTCAGCACCCGGCAGCCGAGTGGGTGCCCCCAGGTGGAGTGGGCCCCGGTACTTGCCCGGGTTTGCCGGGTGCTGACGCAGGCCCTGGATGCAAACAGTGGGGTAACTACCGCTGTAGCAGCCTTAGTGGCTGCTACGGGGCCCACGGCATGAGGGGGCCCATGCCGCCCGCTGACACGCCCCCGCCCGAATGCCTGGTGGCACCGCTAGCAGCCATTATGGCTGCTACTGCAGTAGCGATGGCACTACGGGGGCCGGGCGGCACGGGCCTTCTAATGCCCGGTGGTGTCGCTAGCACTGGAGGGATCCCCATTCACTTGTATCGTTCGACAAACAGATTCACTTGTATCTGCGTCCTCTGGATGTAGATGCAAATGAATATTATAGGCTGATGCTGCCTCTCTGAGGGGATGGCGGAGCCACTGAAACCAGCTACCGCCACTCCTTCTTGCACTAATTGTACCTGTGTCTATAGTACGCAGATACGAATACATACATTAGCGCTGTTCCATGCCTGACCATTCAGCACCTTACAATGATGCTGATTGGCAGGACAAAACGACTTGCCCCTCGAATCATCGCCTTTCAACGATGCAAGGATGCAAGGATGATGTCATTGCGCCGTTTCCGTTATTGAAAGGTGCTGATTGACGGTGCAAGTCATTCAGCCCCAGCAGACCTGCTCAGAAGAGAGGCCTGCATTGCCACCAGACGGCGCTGGAACGAGATGATGTGAGTATGTAAAGTTTTTTTCTAATAAAACTGTGTGTAGCATTATCTAAAGGGGGCTCTATCTAGAGGGGGGGTCTATAGGTGGGATGTGGAGCACTATATACAGGGGGAGCTATATGTAGGGTACTATCTACAGGGATGAGCTATATGTGGGACACTATATACAGGGGTGGGCTATATGTGGAGCACTATCTATAGGGGAGCAATTTGTAGGGCACTATCTACAGGGGTGGGTTATATGTGGGACACTATATACAGTGGGAGCTATATGTGAGATACTATCTACATAGGTGGACTATATGTGGAACACTATCTATAGGGGGAGCTATATGTAGGGCAGCACACTGGCTCAGTGGTTAGCACTATTGCCTTGCAGCTCTGTAGTCCATATGTGGGCACTATCTACAGGGGGCTGTATATGGGGATCTATCTACAGGGGCTTCTATGTAGGGCTACTCCATACAGTGGCTCTATGGGGGTCACTATCTACAGGGAGTATGTGTGTGTGTGTGTGTGTGTGTGTGTGTGTGCATTTGACACAGTGTATGGTACTATTATAATCAGGGACACAGTGTATGCCGTTATTATAATTCGAGGTGCAGTGTATGGCGCTATTATGAATAGAAAGAAGAAGGAAGGGGCTGGCACTTTTGAACCAATAAATGTTTGAATGGAGTATTTCAATGGACTTTTCCAATGGATCACAGCAGTCAAATTTCCCCAGAGGTGCTCATCGATAAGTACAGCACAAAACAACTTGATATCAACAGATAGAAAGTATCGAGGCACTCACCGGTTTTGCAACAAAGGCCTTGAAAAAGCGTGTACACACGCGAAACGGCGTAGGCTAATTCCACATCTTGACCAAGATCCTGAATAAAACAATTTGTTGCAAAACCGATGAGTACCTCGATACTTTCTATCTGTTGGTATGCCTCTATTATATTTAGGGGTATTGAGAATTTTATCTTCGTTTATAGGTGCAGAAATGTTTTAAAAGTGAGAAGCTGAAGACATCTAAGCGGAAAACTGCAGAAATGGGTTGTGGCCCGGAGAAGTCATCATAGAGGTCTGGTCGGAGAAGAAAAGACAAAAAGAACTAGAATCTGAGACGTCACCGGTGAGTCAATTAATGTAAATGTTTATTCTCACTCTAATCAGTAATGTAGTTACTGTATGATCTGCAACCAGATGATTGGGGGTTTGATTGTGATATGATTTTTTTTGTGAAACGGCATCTCCCAACATATCCTTACTATTGTTCGGGCCATGCTTGGAGGTGTAGTTTTACGACATACAAACCTATACGGCAGGGTTGCACTAATTTGAGCTGTATTTTTTCTGGTGCAGTATATATGTACTGAGCTTTGTTCTGGTGCTGTATTTATGTACTGAGCTTTGTTCCAGTGCTGTATTCATGTACTGAGCTTTGTTCTGGTGCTGTATTTATGTACTGAGCTTTGTTCTGGTGCTGTATTTATGTACTGAGCTTGGGTCTGGTGTTGTGTATATATGTATTGAGCTTGGTTCTGGTACTGTATATATGTCAGAGCTTTGTTCTGGTGCTGTATATATGTACTGAGCTTTGTTCAGGTGCTGTATTTATGTACTGAGCTTGGTTCTGGTGCTGTATTTATGTACTGATCTTTGTTCTGGTGTTGTATTTTTGTATTGAGCTTTGTTCTGGTGCTGTATATATGTATTGAGCTTGGTTCTTGTGCTATATTTATGTCAGAGCTCGGTTCAGGATCTGTAATTATATATAATATATTTGTAATAACAAAATTGCGGGGCAGATGTAATTGTTTTCAATTAATTATATATTTAATGGGAACCTGTCTGGTAGATTTAACCCCTTTAACAGCCACCATGCGGTAATACATGACCTGACAATATATCCAAATGTATGTTTTTTTCAGATGCAGCAAAATCTATAAAATCAACTTATAAAATGGCGCACACTATATGCTAATTGCTCTTTATAGGGTCATGGGGCAGTGCCGCTATCCTGAAGAGTCACATAGTCCTGCATCCAAACCCACATTTCCATGTTTGATTAACATCCCACTGGCTGATACAACTTTATTGGATGCGCCATATCCTTGTACTACTTGGGCACGCACCGAGCAGCGAGGTGTACTCTGCGCGGCTTCATCACTGCACCGCGCATGCCAGGGGTGTACAAGGCAATGGTGAATCTGGAAGAGTTTGAGGAGGCTGGTAGTGATGTAGAACAACCAGGGGGATGTCAATCAAAATCTGGGGGGGCGCCATTTCAATTTTTGCCTCAGGCAGCAGAAAAGTTAGAACCGGCCCTGAGGCTGCAGGCCACTTGAGGTCTATAAGGCGCTGGGAAGACTCCCTGCTCATGATGTCACTTTATCACGCTGGTCTGCACATTTGTCCCGACCGGAGCCTGTGCAGCGCTCCGTCCGTTGCAAGAACAGGGCAAGGTATATACAGTATATTTTGTTTGGGGGGCTGTGTGGCACTATATGCAAGGGGGAAGCAGGGTGGCACTATATACAAGGGGGGCAGGTGGCACTATATTCAAGGGGGGAGCAGGGTGGCACTTTATTCAAGGGTGGAGCAGGGTAGTACTATATACAATGGGAGGAGCAGGGTGGCACTATATACAAGGGTGGAGTAGGGTGGCACTATATACAAGGGGGGAGCAGGGTAGCACTATATACAAGGGGGAGCTGGGTGGCATTATATTCAATGGGGAGAAGGGTGGCACTATATACAAGGGTGGAGCAGGGTGACACGATATACAAGGGGGAAGAAGGGAGGCACTATATACTAGGGGGGCTTTGTGCCATTACATACAAGGGGGGCTGTGTGGCACTAAACAGGGGAAACTGAGTGGCAATATACACAAGGGGAGCTGTGTGGCACTATATACAAGGGGCTGTGTGGTACTACTAAGGGGGGCTGTGTTGCACTACTAAGGGGGGCTGTGTGGCACTATCTACTAGGGGGCTGTATGGCACTATTTACAAGGGGGAGTGCTGTGGAGTTATCTACAGGGGGCTGTATGTGGCACAATCTACAGGGATCTGTGTGTGACACTCTCTACTAAGTGGGGCTGTGTGTCACTATCTAATAAGGGGGGCTGTTGTGGCACTATATACAGGGGAGCTGTATGGCTCTATCTACAGGGGGATTTATGGTGATATCTACAGGGGGCTGTATGGCACTATCTACAAGGGGGAGGTGGGGGGCACTATCTGTAAGTGGGGTGTGACGCTGTATGGCACAATCTACAGGGGGCACTAACTATAAGGGTAACTGCGTGTGGCACCTAGGGGGGGAGCCCAGTCAAAAGTTTGCTATGGGGCCCAGTCTTTCCTAGTTACACCCCTAGTTGCAATGATAGCGGGCACCACCCCCATTTTTCTAACTATCTAAAAGCTGTGGTCGCTATTCACCGTGGGATCTAACGAGTTAATTGAGCGGGATCCCGCTCTTTACACTGAAATGTTGGCTATAAGATACATCCAACACGCTCGTTCTATGGAGCGGGCACAGCCATTACAGGTTACCTTTAATGTAAAATATCTGTCATTACCTAGAGAATCCTAATAGGTATCTATATAGCAATTTATCTGATATGTATGACTGGTTGTTTCTCATTTTTTTTATGTTTAAGTCTTCTTAGCAATCTAAGCGGCTGTTTCACACCACATGAATGAATGCTGCAGCTTATATAGCATCTTACCTTCTTCTTGACACAACTACAGGCAACTGTCGCTTTTCAACATATGGCAGAAGAATTTTCTAAAGCCATATAAATACAAGAGGGAAGGGAGGGAGAGAGAGAAAAGTCTGGATTAGCACTCTGCATGCATGGCAGAACAGCCCATGTTGTTCTGTGAAAGTTGATGAACTGAGAATGTGAGTGCCCTGGGTTTTGAACTTTAGAAGATAATAGTGGAGATGGCCTTTAGGCTAATCTTATAGTAATGAAAACAGCTGCCACCCCAACAAACAAATCTAAAAAAGAATAAATAAAATCTCCCACTGTGTGTAGTTAGAGAATGTTGACTCTTGCTGTGGCATTTAACTCTCTCCACCGAAGAATATGAAAAGCAATTACTGATGAAGGAAATTTTTCGTTCTTTCAATCTGCTGTAACACTGATATTAATAAAGGATACAATAATGTCATACATGGAAATATGTACCTAGTTAAACAGCTGCCACTGGCTTTACTTTTCATGTGCAAATATGTATTTTATTTTCAAGAATTCCAAGTTTCCACTCCTTATTAGATGTACATTAGGTATGATTTTAGCACGTATTTATGTATCAAATGATTATCACAATGTACTATTAGAGGACTATTTAGAGAACTGATTTACACACTATTCAAACTATTTTGGAGTCATCTACGGTTTCTTTTACTTTTGATATTTTTTAATCATTTATAGTGTGAAGAATATTACATGATTTCATGTGACCAAACAATGGGTGGTAAGCCCCAATAACTGCTTAATTTTCTCTCTAGGTGACCTAGATTTAAATGGGATAAGAGATAACTTTTGATAAGACAAATATACAATAAAACAAATGTCAATATTAAACGGTAATCAGAAGTTGGAAATATAATATTGCAGAGGTTTCAATCGATTATTTAATTCATCACTATATTATAATTTATTGTGGAAGGACCTGAAATAAGCATATCATGCATGACAACCAACTAATGCAAGAATGGGCTAAAATCCCATCATATAAAGGAAACACTGAACATTATGAGTCGTAAGCTTAAACTGAGCATTATGTCAACGTTTCACGTTCCACAGCAATATTCTGTAAATAGTTCTTATATACAGTATCAGCATTCATGATGTCAGATTTGCATTATTTTTTCTAGCCATTTATCTAAGTAAAGATGGATACATTATCAGCTACTTTCATGGTCTACTGGCATTAGGATTTGGGATTTCAGTCATGTAGAATAAAACGTTTTTCAATGCTTCAGCAAATGAAGAAAAAATACATTTACTGACTTCTGTACGACATGTCATTCATACATGAGCACTAGGTACAAAACCTGTATGGCCTCTGCTTGCTGCTGTACAGGCTCCAATGGATGCTATATATATGAAGATATTCTCTGTTAGAAGAAATAGAGCATGCCACAGTTCTTTTTGTAATGACTGCGGTCGCGGACCGCCGATTCACCCCACCTATTGACGGACGCGACCGCAGACCTTCCTTCCCGGGTTACGTCAGCGCATCCGGCCGCTCTGTCCTGCAATGTCCATGAGGGGGAGCGTGCTGGTTCTTGGCCTTAAAGGGCCAGCGCGTGCATATGTAATTAATTATTTAATTATTTCCTAGGTCACTCTAGACTATAAAAAGGGCCCTGCCCTTTCCCTTGCCTGAGCATTGTTGTAGTTTTCCCATGTTCGTATTGCAAATGGTCCCTTAGTGTTATCCTGCTCCCAGTGTTCCCGTGACCTGCTACCTGTATCCCGTGCTGTGTTTTGTTCCTGAGCCTGTCTAGTGTTGGAGTCGTGTTGTGCCACCTGCTGTTATACACCACGTATGGTGTCATCTGCCACTCCTGGTACCATCCGCCACGTCTGGTGCAACCTGCCACATCTAGTTCCATCTGTGCTAGAGCCTCTGTCACCATCTGGACTATCTCAGGTACCCTTGTGCTATGAACTTCTTGTATAGACTGTGACTTGGCCAGCTGCCTCTCCGCTACGGCGGAGAAGCCTAGTGGGTCCACATACCCCTTGATCGTGACAGTACGCTTAGGCCATGGAACCCGCTGCCCAATCTAAGACCGCAGTACAGGTGATTCAAACGGATATTTGTGACCTACGTGCACACCAGGTTCAACTCCTCGTGGCTGTAAACTCTATCATCGCCCCACTGGATCAACCCCCTGCTCCTCTTCCGGATGCTGCTGCCATTCCACTGCCCGTTACTCCTCCTGTCTGTTCCGGATCCTCCTCTCTGTGACGGTGACCCTTGGGCCTGTAGAGGGTTTATCAATCAATCTACCATCCATTTTAGACTGCGTGCTCACCCCTTTCCCTCTGATGAGGCCAAGGTAGCAGTCATTATTTCCCTTCTCGCTGGCAAGGACGTCGCATGGGTAAACCCCAATTTTGGAATGACAGGGACCTGAATTCTCGGACCTAGCTTTATTCTTACAGACTTTTCGTACTGTGTTCGAGGAGTCAGGTCGAATATCCTCTGCAGCGGCCACTCTGCTAACCCTCAAGCAAGGAGGGTCAACAGTAGGAGAGTATGCTATCTCCGACTGTATCCTGGCAGCAGAGTTGGCAAGGAACAATGAGGCGTTTGTGGTGACCTTTTGGCAGGGACTATCCTCGCACAGCAAAGACGAGCTAGCAGCCCATGATCTTCCATCTACCCTGGATGCTCTGATCCTGTTGGCTACCTGGGTCGACATTAGGGTCCAGGAACATGCTCTGGAGGTTCAGCAGGAGAGACGTTTCCACAGATTAGCACCCACGTTCCAGAGACCACTATTGCCTCGTCCTGTTGCTCTATCTGAGGGACCTATGCAGGTAGACAGAATCAAACTGTCCGAGCAGGGGAAAAAGCACAGACGCTCTTCACATCTGTGTCTGTATTGTGGCCTTAAAGGCCATTTTGTGCGCTAATGTCCACAAAGACGGGAAACTCCAGCACCTTGGGTTGGTTGGGGAGATAATCCTAGGTGGGATGACGCCAAGTTTCTCCCAAGTTATCTATTCCTGTGACCATCATCTCTGGAGGGACATCACACTCCTCCTCTGTCTATCTGGATTCTGGAGCACAGCTGCAAATTTTATCCAGCAGGATCTGTTGGATTGTCTACATCTGCCCACAGTTTTTCTGGAGAGACCCCTGGCTGTTGCCTTTGTGAATGGACTACCATTGCCCAACCCTATTGTGTCCATCACTAAACCACTGACGTTACAAATCGGAGTTCTTCACTCGGAACAGATTGCCTTCCTCGTCCTGTCTAAAGCTATCAATCCTGTTCGGCTGGGCTTGCCTTGGCTTCGTGTACATGCTGCGGTTCTCGATTGGAATTCTGGAGAGGTCCTCCAATGGGCGCCCAGATGCCATAGCCGCTGCCTGCCACAGGTTCGTCCTGTTTTGCCTCCACTGCTTCAGTCACTCTCCGATCTACCGTCTCATTATACTGGTTTTGCAGACGTCTTCAGTATGAGGGAAGCAGAGACTCTTCCTCCTCATCGCATCTATGACTGCCCTATTGATTTACTCCATGATGCTTCACCACCTCCAGGGCGAGTTCATCCTCTCTCCCTGCCAGAGACCTTAGCCATGTCCGCCATGTAGAGGAGAATCCCAGAGAGGGTTCATCCGGAAATCTTCCTCCCCGGCCGGAGACGGATTCTTCTTCGTGAAGAAGAAGGACTGATCTCTTCGTCCATGTATTGATTACCGGGGTCTGAACCAAATTATGGTAAAGAATAAGTATCCTCTGCCGCTGATCTCAGAACATTTTGATAGAATTTGCGGGGCCAAGGTATTCACAAAGCTGGATCTACACGGAGCATATAACTTGATCCGTATCCACAAAGGAGACGAATGGAAAACCACATTTTTCACAAGAGACAACCATTATGAATACCTTGTGATGCCTTTTTGACTGTGTAACACTCCAGCTGTGTTCCAGGAGTTTTTAAATTACATTTTCTGTGATCTGCTGTATGTCTGTGGGGTGGTCTATCTGGACAACTTCCTGATTTACTCACCTGATTTGATGACACATTGGAAGCATGTTCGCGGTTAAGGGAGAATCGCCCATATGCTAAAATTGAGAAATGTGTGTTCGACAGAAACTCTCTGCCCTTCCTGGGCTAATTTGTATCTGACCGTGGCCTCAAGATGGACCCAGAGATGGTGAGATCTGTCTTAGAGTGGCTACATCCACAGGGCCTTTGGTCCATACAAAGATCTCTGAGATTCGCAAACGTCTATCGGCAATTTATCATGAACTTCTCATCTCTGACTGCTCCAATCTCGGTCCTCACCAAGAAGAGGGTGAACACCAAGATTTGGTCTCCGGAGGCAGAATCCACATTTACTAAGCTCAATAGCGCTTTCACCTCAGCATCTGTTTTCCATCACCCTGATGCTTCTTGGCAGTTCTTTCTAGAAGTGGATGCATCTTCCGGTGGTGCTGGAGCACTACTGTAAAAAAAAACTCTATGGGCAAGATGGTGGTCTGTGGCTTTTCCATTGGGGATCTGGAGTTGCTAACTGTCAAGTTGGCATTAGAGGAGTGGAGACACTTGCTGGAGGACGCAGTTCACCCTATTATCATTTTTACAAACCACAAGAACATTATGTACTTACAGTCAGCACAACTACTAAATCCTCGCCAAGTTAGGTGGTCATTGTTCTTCGCTAGAATTAAATTCTTGCTCCACTTCTGTCCTGCTGATGAGAATGTGAAGGCTGATGACCTGTCTCGATCATTTGAGACTAAAGACTGAGGAAATTCCTCAACATATTATAGCTCCGCTAGGATTACTGTCGCTAGCCCATTGCAAATTAGAGACATTCCTCCTGGAAAGACTTTTGTCCGGCTTGCAGACAGGAAGAGAATTCTCTGCTGGGGATACAGCTCCAAACTGGTGGGGCACTTAGGTGTTCGAAAGACTCAGGACTCTATAGCCCATCAGTACTGGTGGCCCACACTGCCTAAAGATGTTGCGGACTATGTCTCTTCATGTACGAACTGTGCCTCAAAGAAGTCTACCCGCTCCAAACCTACTCGTCTGCTCATACCCCTGCCTGTTCCTGATGCTCCTTGGCAGCATATCGCTATGGACTTTATTACAGACCTTCCCCCCCTCAGCTGGATGTACTATGGTCCGGGTAGTAGTGTATCGTTTCTCTAAAATGGCACACTTTATTCCATTGACTGGTCTTCCATCTGCTCCTCGTCTGGCAAATCCGTTCATTCTACACATCTTCTGTCTGCACGAACTTCCTCTGCATATTGTCTAGGATCAGGGTGTACAGTTTACGTCCATGTTCTGGAGAATCCTGTGCAACCTTCTAGATGTTAAGCTGGACTTCTCTTCCGCCTATCACCCGCAGTCCAATGGTCAAGTAAAGAGGACCAATCAAATTTTGGAGAATTATCTCCGTCATTTTGTTTCCACCCAACATAACAATTTGGTACAACTCCTGCCTTAGGCGGAATTCTCGTACAACAATCACACAAGTGAATCTACTGCCTCATCTCCTTTCTACATTGTGTACAGCCAGCATCCTCGAGTCCCTTTTCCTGTGCCAGGCATGACTCAAGTACCAGTAGCAAATTCCTCATTTGTGACTTTTATTCATATCTGGCAGCAAACTAAGTCTGCGATCCTCCAGGCAGTGGACTGCATGAAAAGGCATGCCGATAAAAGTAGAAAAGTTCCTCCTCAGTTCTCTCCTGGAGTCAAGGTCTGGCTATCATCAAAGAACATTCCTTTCAAGGTGCCCTCATACAAATTTGCTCCCAGGTTTCTTGGACCCTTTGAGATCCTATAAAAGATAAACCATGTTTCCTATAAAGTTAAGGCTGACCCTTACCCTCAGAAAATCCAACCTCTAACTCCTTTCATGTGTCCCTTCTGAAACCTGTGGTCCTGAACCACTACAGTAAAACTCCTAGTCTTGCAGTTACTCCCAGCGGTTCATCTGATGAGTTTGAGGTAAAGGAGATCCTGGACTGCAAGAGGGTAGATGGAAGGACTTTCTATTTGGTGGACTAGCAAGGGTTTGGTCCTGAGGAGAGGTCCTGGGAACCAGAAGAGTACCTTAATGCCCCTACCCTAATTAAAAAATTCCTCTCCCGCTCTGGATCCAAGAAGAGGGCCCCTGTAAGCGGGGTACTGTAATGGCCACAGTCACGGGCCGCGGCCTCCCCATACCTATTGACGTTCGCGACCACAGACCTTCCTCCTCTGCCGATGCCTCTTTCCCGGGAGACGTCAGCGCATCTGGCCGCTCTGTCCTGCAATGTCTGCGAGGGGGCGAGCGCGCTGATTCCCGTCCTTAAAGGGTCAGCTCAGACATATTTAATTAATTATTTCCCAGATCACCCTGGACTACAAAAAGGGCCCTGCCCTTTCACTCCTTGCCTGAGCGTTGTTATAGTTTTCCCATGTTCCCTTAGTAGTTTGCAAATGGTCCCTTAGTGTTATCCTGCTCCCAGTGTTCCCTTTTCCTGCTACCTGTATCCTGTATTCTGTGTCGTGTTCTGTTCCTGAGCCTGTCTAGTGTTGGAGTCGTGTTGTGCCACCTGCTGTTATACACCAAAACTGGCGTCATCTGCCACTCCTGGTACAATCCACCACGTTTGGCGCAACTTGTCACATATAGCACCATTCGTGCCAGAGGCTCTGCCACCGTCTGGACTATCTCAGGTGCCCTTGTGCTATGAACTTCTTGTATAGACTTTGCATAGACTGTGACCTGGCCAGCTGCCTCTCCGCTACAGCACAGCGGCCTCGTGGGTCCACATACCCCTAGATCATTATATTTTTCCTGTCGAATTCCATGCCTATTCAAAAGAAAAAAAATCATTACATGTACCATTGGATGCCATATCTATGAGGCTTTATACCCATAGAAACATTGCTTCCCATGGAACTGGTGTGGCAGCAAACGGTAGCCATGCAGCCCTTTACTAAGATACCATACAAGCTCTGTACACAGGGCTGTGGCATGTACATGAGCCCGTATTCTGTCATTTTGACTGTGACTTTTAAGATATAAAAGAAAAAACATTGTATTAAAAAAATACATATTGTTTTTGAAAAAGACAATATAAGACAATATGGTCTCTCATGTATGTAGCACAGAAGTAAGTAGATTTTTTTTTCTTCATTTTAGTGCATTTGCTAAAGCATTGAAAAGTGTTATTATTCTACGTGACTGAAATCCCAAATCCTAATGCCAGGAGACCATGAAAATAGCTGATAATGGAGCATCTTTACTAATAGGAATGCCTAGAAAATAGAATGCAAACCTGACATCATCAATACTGACACTGTATATAACATTGACATAATCCTGAGTATGAGTTTACAACTCCCTTACAACGATGCTTTTTTACCTAGAAATATAATGTAAAATATTTATTGTGTTTTCTGTTAAAAAGAATACAAATATTCAATGTTATGCTGTGACTTTCAGCCCATTTCTGCAGAATGTTGTTAATTCAGACACATTGGTTGGTTGTCATGCATGTACTGCTTATTTCAGCTTAAACCTTCCCATTCCTCCATAGGGAATCAGGTGCATGCAAAGGTACACTTTAGGCCCCATGCAGCTCTAAAGGAGTTGTAATGCAGCCATGTGCATCAGGCCTCATACAGGAATGATGGGCAAGTGCAAAAATGTGTTAACAGATGATTCCACAAAAACAAAATCGACCATACAACTATAGGAACTTTGTTACATCCACAGGTGTAGTACCACCGCAGGAGTAGTTTTTGGTACAATTCCAAGTTGTTTTTACAGGCTGTGTGCCACATATAGCATGAAGATTAAAAGGTAGAAAATGTTGGATAAAATAATTTTATTAGTTTAGAATTTCCTTGTTCTTTACAAAGGATGGACCATCCGTGAAATAGTCTGTGTAGAACAGGCTTATTCCAGTTAACTATTTTTGCCAATGTAATTATTTCAATGATTTCACTTGGCAACGTCTGTAACTAGGCTTTGATAAGAATTGAAATAATTGGGCAATACTTGTTAATGCCTCATTTGTACTATATTGAGAAGAAAAAAAATCATTTTTCTCATTTAGAGCACAAAATTAGTAGTGTCAGTTCCCAACTGCTTCAATGAAAAGGTTGCATTATTAGAATTTTAAGCTTGGTATTTTCACAAATTGTGGATCGGTACATGCACAAGAGGTTTTATTACATAGCAGAATTCAGTTGAGGGGTAAAATATCTGTAGGAAAATCAATTGAAACATGTTTCACCTAAGCTCCCTGGTTGCAGCAGCCTGGGGGATACTTGAGTTTCTGACAGGAGCCTGACAATAAATCTACATTTATCTAGATTTCCTCTATTGCAGGAGCTCCCACATTTGGCTCTCTGGCCCACTGCTTGTGACTCCTAAGATATTGGCAGCTTAATATTCCATTATTCTCCAACCTTATGTTAACTTGATGCTCTTTAATAGCATTTCATTTAACTCACCGTGAATCACAAGATTACTATCAACAGCTATTTACGCAAATTATTCAAAAGAAGAACATTTGTACCTTGCAAACCAAACTTGTTGACTTACGCCAACATATTAATATAATCAACACTCATAGCATGCTCAAGAAACAGGACTTTTAGATTCTGTAGAGAACCACATTAGCACAGGACTAGAGATGAGCAAATTAATTCTACATGACACTCATTGTTTTGCTTATATCTAATAGTGGCACCAAAAATTGGCGTAAAGCATTTATACAGCACCATTGAGTACTTCAGTCTGTGTCTTCAGTCTGTTCCAAGTGACAATTTTTCTTCTTCAGATAGATTTTCATTTAAATTTAAATCCTGGTGCTGATAGCGTGCCGCTGCCTGCTGATACAGATGTCTTGGACATTAAATCACTTATTGTTTTGCCTATATCTAATAGTGCCACCAAAATTTGTCATATTTTTGAACCGCTTGTTAAAAAGCCATTTATTCTTCGGTCACCACTTTGTGTGTATAAACACCAGCAGGCATTTGCCCCCAAAAAGGCATAATTTCTGGACCGTTTTTTCATTTTAAAAAGCATAAAAAAATCTGACAGTGTAGTGTATTTTTAATCAGGCACTTTGTTACCACCTGCTACCATTCGTTCACCCATAACCATATATGTTGCTGTCACTTTGACATTACTAATGCTGTTTTGCATTACGGAGCTTGAAAGGGGTTGGATACAGTCCTAGAAGACCTCAGAGTGTCATACACAATTTCTCAGAGCAATCGAAACACTTTAGATTCGCGACAAATTTATTCGGACTGAATAGATTCTGATGGCCAGTTTGATAGAATCGGACCCAAAATTTTTTGGGGGAAATGGTACTTTTTATTTTTCAAAACAGACAATTATAGAATAAAGTCAGAAGTAATATCCACAATGGTTGTCTATTGCTTTATAATAAGCAAATGCAAATAAATCCATTTGAACAAAAATAAATGTTCACTTCTTCTCAAAATCAATAAGACATTTAATTGAGACATTACCATCAAATAGAAGTCTTATGTAAACACGGAATCATCAAAGAACAGGCAGGTCTAGATGCTTATGTAAAAAAAAACGTTTCTAAGAGTCGAGAAATAAAGAGATCAAAACAAATGGATTGCATTTTCAACAAAAAAGCTATGTTTCTCAAGCTTCTTCTTAGGTTTAGCATTATACTATTTTCTTTTGAGACATTTTGCTGGTGACAGCCGACCTATTGTGATTGTTTGAAGTATAAAAATGTTCACAATTTGTGCATGACATTTAAATTAAATGTGAGACATCACTTGTCTTAATACATTCATGACTTTCAATTGTTTCAAATGTGTTTCTACTTTAAAGAGAATTCTTCGTACCTATTACCATTATCAAATTGAAACTATATTATTATCACATCATTTTTATAAGAGCTGGCATATGAAATGACTGCATGTGTACAACATATCTCCCCTCCTGATTTTCAATATGCAGAAACCATTCTATTTGCTAATTACGTAGATTGTGTTCTATGCAAAGAGATGTCTGATAAGACAAAGTAATAAAGTGGCATTGACTCCTTGGTTTCAGCAAAGTTAATTTTAGAATGAATTGCTCTAGAGATGGAAAAACTCTTTGCCTAATAAAAAATAAAACCTAAATTCATCAATTTAGGGCCTGTCCACATGACGTTTGTGCCCTACATTTATCGTGTAAAAGCTCCCATGGGAAAACTCCAGATGTACACAATAAACGCGTTTGTAGGTCTCCATTAATCTGACGGAGAAAAAAAAACGTCTTTTTGATCTCCACCGTGCTGGTATACGTCGGTATACCTTTTTTGGAGCATAAAATAGCACAGTAGACTATGCTATTCCATCCTGAAGAATCCTGCAAAAAAGTATACCTTGCGGTAAAAGTTTTTTTTTCAAATATGCGAGTCTATGGGTAATGGATCCCACTGAATGGTATATATGTTAAATGTATACGTCCGGATGTTCCAGAAAACAGTGTCCATATATAGACAGTGATGTCAGGAGCTTCAGTCCGCAGGCAGAGCATTGGAAGCGCTCTGCCTGCAGACTTTGACCCTAGGAAAGCTCCATATATGAACAGAGACATTAGGAGCTTTCCCAGGGCTGAAGTCCCCAGGTCAGAATTCTTTTGATGTTTTGTACGGGGCTCCGGCATAGTAACGCTCCTGACATCACTGTCCATATATGAATGTACGTCAGGAACTTCTCTAATGCTGAAGTCCTCGGCCAGAGTGCTTCAAATGTCTGACCAAATTGGAATAGCAATTTGTAGTGTATATTCCTAGAACATCAGGAATCAGTGAAAGGTTTCAGCTTTGGTTTTTTTAGTGTAATTTCTGAAATGTCTTAATATACGTTAATGTGGAGACAGAGCCTCTTTAAGTGATGTATGAAGCCCTTCAACCACTATTTTCACTGAGTAATAGAGAAAGATAGATTATGAAGCTGCTGTTTCTGGGATGCCTTTAATCCAGAGATTCGTCCTCCAAGTAATTATAGATAGTTAAAGTGATTTTAACTTTTGGAAGTGTTGGGCTGTGGCCTCTGAATAATTTCTTCTAGCAGCTTGGGTATTTTCTATGCCTCTATACGGATTCCAATATGACAGACTTCTTGATTGACATCATGTAAATCTTTTGCTATGAGTTTTAGAGACTTGGCTAGTGCTCGTTGTAAGGAAGAGTGTGGGATGTATAAGACCTGGTCACTTGGTTCTTCATCAGCAGAATTGTCCCTAGGTTTGTGGGTTTAATCTTCAGTGACTGTGACCTTTTGTTAGAATAAGTGTGCTGTGGTTTCTTATAAATCTGTCTATATCACCTTTGTCATTGTTTCTTTTGGGAATGGCATCAGAGTCTTTGGAAGCAGTATCGTTGTATTTGATGATTGTTGACGTTAGTCTGCTTCTTGAATGTGATAGGCTAGTCTAAAATATGTGGCTTACAGTTAGTTACAGAGTTAAGAGCTGAGACCACTTAAAAAGACATTATGGTCCATAAGATTTCATCCTGTTCATCCCCCATACCCTGCAACTTGCTACCCCAACACAACAGACACTCAACCGACCATCCAAACCTTCAAACACAACCAGAAAACCCACCTCTTAAGACAAGCCTACAACCTGCAATAACCCTGCTGGAGCTACAGTAGCGGATGAATAGCTTCTACCCTCACATACTGTCCTACCCCATTCCCTTGTAGATTGTAAGCCCTAGCAGGCAGGGTTTTCTCCTTTTGGACCAGTCTATTATTTATAAGGCTTGTGATTATTGTACTTGTTTTTATGGTCTCATGTTATGTACGTAAATCCTATGTATTCATATGTACAGCTCCCTGGAATTAATTGTGTTTTAAAATAAGTAATGATAATAAATTACTGTATTATCGGTATATTTGCTAAAGTATTGGGTAGTCATAAAAATTATTCCTCAGTTCAGAAAATGTGTCTAGTAGTAGATGACAGCAGGTGACTGGATCTGTCAAGAGGGATGTGCACTTTGCCCTTTCAGATATGGTTGACAGGTGTAGATTGAGTCATTGGCTGTAGTGAGTGAAGCTTAGACACTGTCTCGGGCGGTAGTAGGTTGTAATATACTTCTATTTTCTTGTATTAATTTAGAGGGTGATTGGTTGTGATCTCTCTGGTGGTGTTCTAATACTAGGGTAAATTTAAGCCTCTGTTCCCTCCTTCAGTTAGGCCACAGTAGGCTATGGGTCATAGCAGGCCACTGTACGATCTATTAGCAAATAGTAAAGGTGAGGGGATGGGGGATTTTATGAAATGGAAAGTCATCAATTTAGATGGCTGCAGCAGAGGATAGCGAGTAAAATAATTTCTGCTGTAAAATAGGATGCAGATGCAGGGCGCTATCAAGTGGTACTATTGGGTCTGTCCCTTAATATTCTGATAAAGCCACAAGAGGCCAATTCCGCCCTGTGGTGTTCTATAGTTGTTCTGAGAGGCAGTCGTTATTCCTATGGGTGGCTCTCCAGTGATCAGTAACAAATTTGGGCTGCAGTTTCAACTTCCAGGTAGCCCACAGGAGCAAGGTATCATCAGTGCACACAGTAAATCACGAAAAAAATGTGCAGTGAGCTCGACTGGCTATAATGTGCCTCTTTATGAGGTGTATAGAGTTGTCAAGTTGAAGGATGGATGTACCCGGTCTTTGCGTCTTGCTTCTTCTGTGCATTAGCCATGTGCCCATAATAATATTATTCTTATCAATACCCATATAAATTATAATACTACCAGTATAAGATTAGACCCCATATAACAGTAGAGGATATAATGTCTATATAGCAATGCTAGCCATAGTATACTGCCATGGTGGTCATATGAGACAATAACAGTGCAAATACGTATATTATTGCCAGACCAGCCGTTGTGTCTATACAGTAAATCACTTACCTACTCTATGCTCCTGTATAGCTCTATCCAATGAAAACTTTTGCAAAGTTTGGATCTAAATTTATTTCTCTGCAATTACTAGTACAATAAAATAGTTAGTAAAATACTTATAAATTCCAGAAATAGAGCTATTTTCATGGTGCAGGTGATAACTCAATTCCACCACTGAGCTCTAAAATATTAATTATCAAAATTATTTTCTTCAATATTCTGTAAGGATGCATTCACAATGTGTTGTCTTATCGGGGGGTTTGTAGCAATGTTTGCATAAACCTGCAATGTATGTAAATACACTATTTTAATATGCAAAAGTTGATGCAAAATATCAAGTACCTTTGTCCTTGCTGACAATCTGTGCTGTATATTTTCAGGTGCCCTTTTTAATTACAGACATCTGAGAGGCGGATATACAGTATCAAACCCCCATGACTTCATTACACTTTGGCCATGTAGAATAGGATAGAGTCTGTTGGCTTAGTGGGATTTGAATCATTTCCTCTACCTTTGGAT
The DNA here is from genome assembly GCF_050947455.1 of Rhinoderma darwinii. Taxonomy (NCBI): domain Eukaryota; kingdom Metazoa; phylum Chordata; class Amphibia; order Anura; family Rhinodermatidae; genus Rhinoderma; species Rhinoderma darwinii. The sequence continues at coordinate 104,381,919 of NC_134687.1, read as the reverse complement.
GTGTCTGATGTGATGTTTATCCATAAAGAAAAGCTTGTTTTGTTCTATAAGTAAAACTCACTGCAGCAACTGTACAAAGTACCAAACCCTAAGCTTTATACCTCTAAAATATTAGTCACTGCAAATGTTATGTTTCAACAAACGTAAAATAGGCCAGAAACTTCATTAGATCATTATACAAGACGTATACTTTAGAAAATGCTGAAATTCTAAACTTGGAGTGTTAAGAGTGGAACAAACTCTGAACCCAATAAACTAAATATACAGCTGTAATACATTCCAGACTATTTATGTACGTCTACAAGAAATAAATTGGCCACCGGTGCTGACAAATTCTGAAAGAACTGTGAAAATAAGAAAATCTGTTATGTTGAGGCAGCTATAAACACCTTAGATATCTGCTTTATGAGAATTGTATGAGTTATACATCTGAACTGCAGTAAAATAGTAAAGTAAAACTACAAAGAGCGATATTTATCCTATCTGCCAAAAAACTGTCACCAGAAATGCTGCCACCAGCATCATTACTGCTGTCATTATGTATATTTGTCATTCTTACTAAACCCTTTGATGAATTATGGATCTATACACACTTGTTGTATTACTTCCTTAGGATTCAAACATGAGAAAGTTAGAGAAAGCTTCCTGGCATTGATCTAACATCATTAGTGGTGTTTTCAAGTGCACAAGACACATTGACCAGCACTGCGCTCAACATTTTCCAGCATACAGGTCCCCACCCATTGTTCTTAAGCAGTTTATTTGCCAAAGGGCAGTGTTTTTCTATTGAGATATTACAGATTTATTCATTAATATTACAGACTATAGAATAGTGAAGATTTGCCTCTAGCAACCAATCATACTTATTGTGAAGGAGGTATAGCAGGCGGGATTATAATTGTAATCTCTTCCCCCCATTCTCCCTCCGAATGTTCGGATTGGGAATCATCATTAGGATGGATACGTCTCCTTCTGGCCGCTAATTGATGGGCGATGGGTGTAGTGGATATAAGGGGGTTGGCGCTACGGGTGGTCACTGGCATTAGAGGAACGTCAGCTGTGACCTTATCCTCCGGAGGGGGCTTATAAAATCCACCTTCTTGTGTGAGTACCGGATATATCGGAGCAACGGGTTTAGGTGTACCAAGATGGCCTCCTGGGGCGGGGAGTGGTGCCGAAGGCGTGGCATATATGGGAGGATCGGGGCGTGGAAAGTGACATGATACACAATATTCAACTTGGGGCGGGTTTGGTTGACCACAATTGGGACACTCCCACGAAGTTAGAATTCCACCGTCGCCATTATAGGGCGGTGGCTGGACACGTTCTTTGTAATACACATATTTGATGATTTTACCCTTTCTGTCTCGTATTTCTTGCTCAGTAAACTTGTCTTTAGTTATGGCTATGGCTGTTCTTTGCCAAGCTAATGCTTCATCTAACTTTCCTTCGTCACTTAATCTTCCCTTGTTTTCCCTAAGAGCTGCAGCCCATTCTCCTGGTTCTAACCTTCCATCTATAAATATGCCACATATGTGCATAACTTTCTTACTATTTTCTACATTCTTCTTGCCTTCTCTTTTTTCTACTATCTCTTTTGCGGTTAATGGACCACCTTCCTTTGCCTGTCTCTTTGTTTTAAACACATTAAACATACTGTTCTATATCTAACACCGTCCTGAGAATGAAACCTTATTCTCGATGTTTCTGAACACAATTATAACTGACTGTCTGTCTCTGTCGTCTTAATGGTATCAAACTATACCCTGCGACTAATTGAATTATTACACTTATACTTATCACCTATGCCGGCGAGACGCGACTATCTCATACTATGATTCTTGGAGCCACACAGCGGGTCAACTCTCTGTCGCTGAGAGTGTGGCCGGAATCGGCTACAAATACCTCGGTACCTTATCACCTGCTCACTCTCCCACACGAATAAGAGCCAATATTCATAAACATGAACTTAACCTTACCGTGTTTTATTTGAAGCTGATCAGACTTCCTGGGAGCGTGGCTGGCGATTCGATGTTGAGGCGTCTGGGGGTCGTCGATCACGGACACGGCTTGTCCCTCGAGTGTGGCCCCACGTTGGGCGCCAAAATGTTCGGGTACTAATCAGTCTCAACCGGCAGGGATAATACGCTGAGTTCGTACGAAAGGAATCACACCACACAAAGTCTGGTACAAAGCTCCTTACTCAGTGTCAGGAGAGACGTTATTTATTACACACATTTGTTCTATATCTCCTTTCTCCTGGGGGTGGGTACATGTTATCACACTTTTATAAAAGCACGTATCACTATAAGCCTCTTGTTACTTGTGTCATCCTCGGATAGGTTTACCCTTATCTGGTCCTTCGGATATGTCTTCATAGTTCATAGTTCGTTCATACCAGGATGTGACTTGTTATTGTATTAGGGCGTAGTCCCTGTTCAGGGGCCATCTTGCCACGTATACTTATCTAATCCTACTATTGCTTCATCACAATTATGTACACAACTCCTAAGTCTATATTTTATTAAAGAAAGAAAATTATTATAAACATTAACTTCTGTCCACTCCATCCTTCACATTATGATATTATTTTCCAACCAGCCATTAAGTGGAGCTTCACTTTTATACAAGTGCAGTACAGCTAATGTTAAAGGAAGTAGAGCTGACGGGGCTCCTTGTGCAAACATAAGAAACGTCATTGGGGGGGTAATGGGCTGTCGGAGGGGGCCGCCCAGGGGTGAACCTAGCCCCTCTGATGCCTGAGGCGAACTATAAAAAGGTGCCCCCCCCCCAATCTATCGGAGTTTTCTCATTACTACCTTTACACATCAAACACGCAATATATAAAAAAAAATTAAATAGGAAAACATTTGTTGTTTATTTGTAAAGTGCTGTTTAATGTATAGAGAAGATTTAAAGAACTCTTTTTACTGTATTACTTTAGTATCATAGATCAGCAACGCAGCATTAACACTGAAAATGGTTTAACATCTTCTATGCCCCCTTTTTATTACCTAATTGACTTATGATTTTTAACCGAGTTCAGAGGCCCGGCGTGGTCGGCATGATGCAGTGACGTCATCGTGCCGGGCAGTTGACATCATCAGCGTGCTCCCGATCTCTTGTAGGCCTCAGGCCTAAACCAGGCTGTGGCCTACAAGAGCAACGGCGGAGCAGGGGTTTCTATTGTGGCAAATTATTTATTTTTTTACATTTTATACTGCTAACTTTTTTTTGGTAGGTTCCGCTGGACCGTTTGGACTACGTCGTAGATTCATTGGACTACTTCAATGATCTACTTTAAAAATAAAAAAAAATTGTGAAAGAGGGTTGCATGGGGGAGTTTTGATTTCAATAAAAAAAAAATCTTATGTCTGTTTTTTTTTAATACTTTATTATGGCCTTAGTAATGGCAGCTGTCTGATTGACAGCGTTCAATTACTAAGGCTGGGGCTTAGCATTAGCCAGTAAAAAGGCTATCACTAACCCCTATTATTACCCCGGTTCCCACTGCCGCCAGGGATACCGGGAAGAGTCGAGTACGATTCAGTACCTGGCCATCTGAAACGACTGTTAGGCCGCAGGCTGGTATTATCAGGCTGGGAAGGGCCAAAAAAGTGGCCCTTCCCACCCTGGGGATGCTAGGCTGCAGCTGCTTTATTGTATCTGGCTGGTTATGAAAAATTGGGGAAAACCCTCGTCATTTTTTTAAAATAAATTGAAAAAAAAATTACGTGAGATCCCCTCCATTTTTCATAGCCAGCCAGATACAATAAAGCAGCAGCAGCAGCCTAGCATCACCAGGGTGGGAAGGGCCATGGTTTTTGTCCCTTCCTAGCCTGATAGTACCAGCCTGCGGCCACCCAAGTGCCCTTCTCTTCAGACGGTCGGGTGCTGGATCGTACCCAGCTCTTCCCGGTACTCCTGGTGGCGGTGGGTACCGGGGTAATAATAGGGGTTAGTGATAGCCTTATTACTGGCTAACACTAAGCCCCTTCTTAGTAATGGACGCTCTCGATCAGACAGCAGCCATTACTAAGGCGGTAATGAAGTATTAAAAAACAGAGACATAATGTAATTTATTTTATTGAAATGACAACTTTTCCACACAATCCACTTTAACCATTTTATTAAAAAAAAAAAGAAAAAAAGCTTACATCAGCGAAGTAGTCCAACGAATCTACGACGTAGTCCAAATGGTCCAGCGGAACCTACAAAACAAAAATTAGCAATATGAAAAATAAAAATAAAGTTGGCTGTCCCCACAGACGTACAAACATATGAATAAATAGCTACCTTCGGGAACATATTCAAATAATAAGAAAAATTAGGCCCATAAAATAAAACATATCAAATAAAAAATAAATAATTATAACACCTTTCTTTTAAAGAGAACCTTTCATCTCCCCATACATGTGCAGCTGAGTGCAGCATGTAATGGGGAGGGCCGCACAAACTCTGGGGCACTTTCCATTTTTTTCCTTTCCTCCTTCGTTATTTAGATATCGGTGCTGTAATATTTGGTGCCCGATATTTAAATAACCCCCTGAACTGTCAATGGGGAGGTAATTGGCAAGGGGGCGTGTAACATCGCTGTGACACTGTCCAATCAGCTACAGACAGTTTCAGAGCAAGAGCTGGACAGAGAGAGGGTGCGCGCGAACACCACTAAGGAACAGAAGAAGAGTGTGAATTCTTCTTCTTCTGTTTCATGGCATCGGAGCTGTGCGCGCACGCACGCTCTCACTCTTTAGCTCTCGGCAGACAAGGACGACAAGACTGATCTCTCACCTGAGATCACAGTCTTGTACTTGCCTGCCGAGAGCTGAAGAGTGAGAGCGTGCGCGCGCACATGCTCTCCTCTCTCCAGCTCTTGCTGTTGACATTGTCCGTAGCTGATTGGACAGTGTCACAGCGATGTTACACGCCCCCTTGCCAATTACCGCCCCATTGGCAGTTCATGGGGTTATTTAAATATCGGCGCCAAACATTACGGCATCGATATCTAAGTAAGGAAAGAGGGTAGGAAAAAAAATATAAAGTGCCCCAGAGTTTGTGCAGCCCTGACCATTACATGCTGCACTCAAATGCAAATCTGTGGGCAGGTGAAAGATTCTCTTTAAAGTGTAACAACTTTTTTAAAAACTTTTGACATGTCAGAAGTTTTGATCAGTGGGGTCCGAACACTGAGACCCCCCACTAGTCGCTAAAACGAAGCAACAGAAGTGCTCGGGTGAGCGGTGTGCCGCTTCAATTCTGTTTGGCTTTCCTTGGAGCAGTGTACGGGCTCAATAGAAAGTCTAGGAGTCCGTACACCGCTCACTCGGCTGAAAGTCGATCATAAATGAAGCGGCACAGCGCTCACCCGAGCACTTCTTCTGCTTCGTTTTAGCGATCGGTGGGTGCCTCAGTGCTCGGTCCCCCACCGATGAAAACTTCGGACATGTTACTATGATATATAAAGATATCTATTACTGCGATTGGTGCAAGTTTTAATTACTTTTTATTGAAAATGATTTGTACTTTTTGAGATACAGCTGCTTTGTATCCTGTATACAGAGCAGCTGTATATTGCGCTGAGACCTGAATCCATTAGGTCGCCTATTATCGATCACATCTAAGTTATGAACTTAGATGTGATTGGTAACAGCTCGATCCTGCAGGACCCGCTGACCTGATGGATACAGGATACAGCGCTATATACATTATATAATATATTTATTTTAATTAGCGGGGGCAGGTTTATGGGGAAGGATTAGGGCCTGTTCACATCAGCGTTGGCTTTCCGTTCCGGGGTTCCGTTGGAGGTTTCCGTCGGGTGAACCCCGCAACGGAAAGTCAAACTGAAACCACAGCTTCCGTTTCAGTCACCATTGAAATCAATGGTGACGGAAACATTGCTAATGGTTTCCGTTCGTCACCATTCCGGTAGGTTTCCGTTTTTGTGACGGAATCAATAGCGCAGTCGACTGCGCTAATGGTGACGGAAACGGAAGCTGTGGTTTCAGTTTGACTTTCCGTTGCAGGGTTACCTCCAACGGAACCCCAGAACGGAAAGCCAACGCTGATGTGAACAGGCCCTAAGGCTTCTTTCACACTAGCATTAATATACGTTTACCTCTCCTCCGTCAGAGGAAGAGAGGATCGATACGTTAAACGGAAAGCAACGGTTTCATTAGAATTACCATTGAAAGCAATGGTAATTCTTTTGTATCAGTTGCTTTCCGTTTGTCTCCGTTCGCTAAGTTTCCGTTCTTTTTTAAAGGAAACAAAAGTGCAGTCTGCAGAACTTTTATTTCCGTTCAAAAGAACGGAAACCTAGTGAACGGAGACAAACGGAAAGCAACTGATACAAAAGAATTACCATTGAAAGCAATGGTAATTCTAATGGAACCGTTGCTTTCCGTTTAACGTATCGATCCTCTCTTCCTCTGACGGAAGAGAGGTAAACGTATATTAATGCTAGTGTGAACAAAGCCCAATACAAGTTATTAATATTAAAAAAAACAAAAACCCCAGCTGGGATTTGAACCAGCAACCTTCCATGTGTAAGGCAGACAAGCTAACCACTACACCATAGAAGCTGTCCCAGACAATCCCTGTGAAACTGTAGTAGTTGAGGGTTTACTATTGGTCTCTCCTATCTCTGCTGCGTGTGGGTGGTGACTGGTCAGAGACTCACAGTCAGATTGGCTGCCGCAGCTGCGGCATTCAGTGTGCACTGTGAGTGACTGTGAGACTCACCAGTCACAGCCCTATTTGTAGCTTTCCCACGCTAATTAAGCACAGGAAAGCTACAAAGCCAGGAGTATACTGCAAGGGGGGGGGCGTTTTACTGACAGCAGAGGGCTCTATAGGTGGGAATTATCCCCCCACCATAGAGCCCTGACTAGTTACTATACTGAAAGGTTAGGGGGGTCTGAGCATCTGACTAACTGCTCTAAGGGGGGGGGCAGAATCCCCCCCTATAGAGCTCTCTGCAGTAAGTCAGACCCTCCCCCACCCACACTAATCGTTGCATTATAGTGATGTGAGGGCTCTATGGGGTGGATTATTCCAGCCCCATAGAGCCCTCTGCTGTCGGTAAAATGCCCAGACCCCCCCTTGCAGTATACTCACATCACGGGTCCTGGTCCCAACAAGGCAGGAACTTACCTCGTGCTGCTCGTCGCTCCTCCTGCAGACTTGCTCCTCTCTGCCTGCATGTGCTGTGTGCAGCGTCAGAGAGGAGGAGGAGTATTACAGACGTTCGGCACGTCTCTCCCCGGTCCAGTCCGTCCCGGGCTGAAAATGCCGCCCCCCCCCCCCGGTTTGGGTAGGTGGTGCCGCCTGAGGCCGTCGGCTCACCTGGCCTCATGGCAGATGCGGCACTGGGGCCCCCCTTTTTAACAGCTTAGATTTAGTGGTCGCTATTGACTGTGGCATCTAAGGGGTTGAACAGCTGGGATCATAGTAATTTGCGATCCCAGCAGTTAGAGCAGGATGTCAGCTATAATATACATCTAACACCCGCAGGGTATGGAGCAGGGTGAGCCTGCTCTATACAACCCCCTACTCCCCCTATAACGTACATACTGGATGGGTGGTTGTAAAGGGGTTAAAAGACCAATAATTTATTTTTAAATGTATTTCTATGCTTGTTTCTTTAACTTTCCTCTCCTTATTAATAGCTTGTTCTGAAACAGTGTTGTTGCTGTCAAACAAGATGATTAGACTAAAGATTAATTATTGTCATTTGGCACATGCTGTCATTTGCTCTGCATTATGTTGCAGTGTTCCATCTCAGCGCATGGTACTGAAGTACTACATGACAGGCACTGAAATATATTTTCTATCATGTATTTCTGACTAGCTGGCACAGTGATAAAATAAATAGAAGGCATCAAATTGTCATCTGTCACATTTGTTTATTAATTTCAAGAAATTTGCATTAGTTTTAAGGTTTTTACAGTCAAAGAAAATGCCCCCTGTAATTAAATAAACAAGTCACATACAGTTTCTATGAAGTAAACAAGTTGAGAAAATGGATAGTTAAGGGTGTGTTCACATCAGCGTCACCCTTCCGTTCATGGATGCTGTCAGACCTTTCCGTCGGACAGAATGGTGACGCTGATGTGAACAGGCCCTAACTACTGTTTACTGTACCTTCCAATTTGGGTCCGAATATGTAAAAAAGAACAACGCTGTTCATATAGCCACTGACCTAAGACCAAAATGTACCAAAAGTATTAGCTATTATCAACAACAATCCAATTAAATTTTGATCAAGGACATGTGGTTTGCATGATCTCCCCGTATTTACATAAAAAAAACAGATAAGTTCTATGACTTCCTATAACATTGGCATTAAAGTGTGTGTGCGTGCGTGTGTGTGCGTGTGCGTGTGTGTGTGTGTGTGTATGTGCGTGTGCGTGCGCGTGCGTGTCTGTGTGTGTCTGAGATAGGCAAATTAGATTGTGAGCCCCACTCTGGGCCGGGACTGTTGTTAGTGAGTACTCTACTCAGCGCTGCAAAATAGGTCTGGATTACACAAGCAAAAATAAAAAAGCAAGCTAGCCTGTGACAAACCTATTGCAGCTGGTTAGATGCATATATTGGTCTTCTAAAGTGAATGTCCGCTTTTTAATGACATGGTCCTAAATTCTGTGCTGATTAATTTCTTATCATATCTTTATAACTGTCTGTTATTCTGATACACAATCCTCTAAATCCCATGTATAGTCAAAGGGACAAATAACAAAATTCAGTTTGCCAGTAGCCACCACTAGGTGGCCACTTATGGCATACTGTTTATATGTTGAATTTAATAAATAAATAGTATTCGGTAAGCTTCAATGCTCCCTCTAGTGGCAGTTGCAAGCAGCTAGAATTTTATAATCTAATCTTATCTATATAGGGGATTTGGAATACCATGCCAAACAAAATGTTGCACTGCGGCTATAAAGATAAGAGATTAACCTGTACAAATTTTGATACCTATTTAAATTAAATATGAAGTGGAGCTCAAAGGGTAGACAATAACTTCAAGCTTCATGTGAGGAAATTAATTAAAGGATATGTCCACGTTAATGTATCAAAACATGATATTGTTACTGCTTCATAAACAAAAGAAACCCTTTTCGCGTTGCTCAAATTTCCACTAATCAGAAATTCTGATAGAGTTCTTGCAATATTGTTATGTGGAAATGAAAATAGTCAAAATTGTATTTCCAAAGAATCAAATCTGTACATTATACATTGCTTTCAATCTGAGAATAAATATGCCCTTTTCTTATTTTTGCAGCTTGAGTAATACAATAATACCAACATCTTTGTTGGAAACATTTTGTATGTAGGAAATATAGATATGTGATTTGCATTTTTCAGCATGCCAAGATTGTGCACTTTAATTTGTATCAAAGTTATTTTCCTCTGTCCGTATAGATTTGAGTGATTTGACCTTTCGGCACATTTTTAATCTGCATTATTTACAATACAGAAGAACTTTTAAGATAAAGATTACTTATTATATGTTGACCTTTACAAAGATATGGAATGTGAAATTCACATCCATGGAACTGCCATTTGGATAACTTTGTGATATACGGCAGATTGCATGTTGATCAGTTGAACTTGTATTCCAGCATGGCAGAATAGGATCCAGCCTCTGACAGGTCTATTCCAGTCTATATCACTCTAACACACGGAAAAAAGTTATTACTAACGCCATGCAAAAAAACTCAAAATGATGTACAATGGGAAAAAAAAACATTTTCTTTTTACAACTATTATTATTGTTGTATTTATTATTAAAGATAAATAACTATTAATAGTTTTTATTATTTTTTAAATATGTAGCTATATATTTTCTATCTTTAAAAACTTTCCTTGGGGGGCCATATTGGAGAAACACACTTCTTGTGTTGTCTATATAGACGGTACAGCAGAGCATGTGTGCTTTATATCAGCAAATTACAAGAAAATGTCATAGACTATTAGTGTATATTCACATGCAACACATTTGTTGCAGACATTTCTAAGACTGTTTCATTCATCTGACTAAAGCCTGCAGAAATCCATGCATATGCTGCAGAAGCAACCTCATTCAGAATATACCTTTACAATATTCAGGAAGAATTTGAATACAATCCCTCCCCTAGAGACCAGGGTTTGACAGAGGATAATAAAGAGGATGGACCAGTGAATGGCAGTGGAAATGCAGCATACAGAGGTATACATCTGTGTGTAAAGCTATTCTGCCTTACCCAGGTCACCAGCCATATAATAGAGCTGTCATTTAATTCACCAAGCTCTGCTGACCATTTCCCAGTCTGCGCAGCAAAGCTGACAATTGAGCTACAGAAAATAGAAAGCCACAGAAAGTAAAAAAAAAACCTGATTAAAATATGTAATTTTCATATTTTACATTCCCTTTAAAAATTGACCAGGTAAAATCAAAATTAGAAGACAGTTTACTTTGGATAATGGATAGACTTTGTGTCCCAAGCAAACTGAGACCAATTATAGATTCATCATAATCTGCAATAAATATACGGTACAAACATTTTATTCTATTGGCCCTAAATTTATTTAAAATTACATGACTACAACAATCACAGTAGAAACTAGGTGAAGTGCTAACAAGTAGCCATTTACATTGAATATTAGGGGGTAATCACAAATGCTAGTAAAATTGTGGATCTCACCAGCTATCTAACATACAGCAACAGCAAGAGAGATAATCAAGACTTTTTAGCATAGCCATTAAAATTTAAGTGGAACCAATGACTAACTACTGATAGACCATCGCTGGGGTCAGCTCCTGTGCCAGCGCTGTGTCCATGCATCATTAACGCTGGTGCATTAGAAAGCAGTGGAGAGGGCGGGGGCGTGACCCAGACTTTCAAAGAAGATCTTCATAGGAAAGTCTGAGACAGCGGCAGCCATTTTGCATACCGGTATGCGGAGGAGGGGGTGGACGGAATGCAGGAACGGAGGCCAGATCAGTCAGGAGCGGTGGCAGCTGGTAAGTTAGCCATGCAGTTGCAGGTTTTATTTAGCTGGAGAGTTTCTTTAAATCAGTGGTCCCCAATCACCGGGCTGCGGGCCAATATCGGGCCATGGATCATTTGGCACCGGGCAAGTGCAGATACGCTGCGTAAAGTTACACTGCGTATCCACCCCGGTGGCTGCAGGGAATTCCATGCGAAAAACCGCACCAAACTGTGCTGCAGTTTTCCGCCCGGAAAATCAGTTGTGGAAAACTGCAGCATTAGCCGGCCTACTGCTACTGTATTTGTTGCGGCTTTTACGTCCCCATTGAATTAAATGGTGAAGAACCACAACAAATAAGCAGCGTTTATGCAAATACATTTGACATGCTGCGGAATAAAACTCGGCACCGCATGTCAATTTCTGAGCGTTTTTTTCCGCTCGCTATTTACGCAGCGTGTGGATGAGATTTGTTTTATCACATCCACTTTGCTGCTACTGTATTATGCTGCAGATTTTCCACAACTAATTCAGTTGTGGAAAAACCACAGTATTTACGCAATGTGTGAACTGACCCCAAAAACTTTTCATTTTTATTTTATTTCCATTTAATTGCACTCTGCAGGGTGTTCTGTAATGCGCTTGATACCGCCACATCCTTGCGAGTCCAAGGAAAAATTGTCTTACCTTGAAACTGGTCCTTGGTGCAAAAAATGTTGGGGACCGCTGCTTTAGGCGAAATTCACACGAACATTTGCGTTTTGCGCGCGTTGCAGTTCCGTGTGCCGTGCGCGGTTTTCACGCACCCATTGACTTCAATGGTTGCGTGATGCGTGTAAAACGCTCAAGTATAGGACATGTCGTGAGTTTTACACAGCGGACACACGCTGCGTGAAAATCACGGACTGTCTGAACGACCCCATTGAGTTACATAGGTCCGTGCGATGCACGTGATTTTCAAGCACGTATCACGGGTGTGAAACACGTTCGTGTAAATAAGGCTTAAAGGTTTATTTATCACTACTTAATACGGTATTTCTTATTCCTATATTAAAGTAGTAACATGATCCTTTTTATATCACTACTATTACTTTTTTAGCTTTTACTTAGTAACTTTTGAAAAATAATAGAGTACGATCAACCATTTTAATTAAGTGTACTTCAGATAAATTAAGTTCTTTGACTTAATATATATTGCAACATGAAACAGTTGATGCTTTTCTGCTTAAATTTATTTATATTTTCTTCACAAACTGCTGTGGGTTCAATCTATCAAAATCACTGTTCCTGTTCCCCTTTTCTTGATCTTCTGCTGAAGTTCTGCTATTTTTTAAAAGGTTGAATAAAACGCAAGTTTTATTAAGATTTGTCCTGAAATTCAGTGGCCATCTGGCTACTCAACCTCTCCTGACTTGTTAATATGACTCTACCTTATGCCTCATTAGGTGAAAATTAATCTGATGATTGGGTTGTTACTGAACACCTGTCATAAACTCAGGACATTTCCCCTCTAACTTTACAGTCTGTCACACATGGAAGATTTTTTTAAAGCTATGGTACCTTCAAATAGAGTGAAAATGATATATTGGAGAGATGATACTGATTTCCAGAAATGTCTCTTTTTATGTACTGTATCATTAAAAGTAGAGATGAGCAAACCGGGACATCCGAACCCGGTTTCGGTCCGAACATCTCGAAAAGTTCGGTTCGCAGCGAATCCAAACTTCACCGGGTTCGGCCAAACACGTTTTGACCGAACCCGGGCGGGCAGAAAAAACATTACAAAAATATTATACTAATCGGCAGCCACTTGTCTCTATCAATCACTGATAGAGAAAAGAGGCTGCTGATTAAAAATAAAATAAAAAGCATTTTATACATACCCGGTCGTTGTCTTGGTGACGAGTCCCTCTTCTTCCTCCAATCCGACCTTCTTTCCTGACGCGGCAGCCTGTGATTGGCTGCAGAGGCGGTCACATGGGATGAAGCGTCATCCCTGGAGGCCGGCCTTCTGACGTCATTCTGACATGCGTGACCGCCACTACAGCCTGTGATTGGCTGCAGCGGCGACATGGATGAAACGTCATCGCTCGAGGCCGGACAGGAGGAATGTAAGTATGAACGTATTTTTTATTTTTTCTTATTACATTAAAATTTTATTTTCCGCGCGCCGAGCATGGTACTGTCAAGGTTGCTGAAAGAGTTAGTGCAGCCCATTAACTCTTTCAGCACCCTGGACAGTACCATGCTCGGCGCACGGAAATTACAAGTTTGGTCAGAACTAGTTCGGTCCGAATCAAACTTTTTCGTGAAATTCGGCGAACCAGCCGAACCGAACTTTTCATAAGTTCGCTCATCTCTAATTAAAAGTTTACAGTGAAAACATGCAGGAGTAAATCCACCACTTAGGGTCCATTAAGACGTTGTGGTTGAGGTGCCGTTAAGACCACATCTACAACCGGCATGCAAAAACCGCAACCATATTAAAAAATGCACCAAATCGCTGTAAAAACGCATGGGGTTTTAGATGTGGTTTTTCTATTCGATTTTAAGTGCAACTCATCCATAACGTCTGAACGGACCCTTACATTTGAGTCCTGTTGATTGATAAATACTGCTCTCTTTAGCATTAGGGCCATTTAACAGTTTGGTGTCTTTAGTGCAAATATTTCATGAGCGCTAGAGATTACTAAAAGCCTGTTTTTTTTTCACTCTTGTTTCATTAACAGTATGTGCCAGCCTCAGAAGCCCTCATATAGTGCCCCAGCCTAAAATGACCCCATACAGTGACCTAATCTCACATGCTCCCCAGCGTGTCAACTACAGACAGTGTGCCGAGGCTGCAAGGAGTTATAACTGTGTGTGGGATGCCTAGAACTGCAAAGACTGCACTGCTGGCCCTATGGCTAAAGCGACCCTATGCTGCATAATGAGTAATGACTCATTCAAATTTTGTGCCATACTGTGCCTTCATATGTCTCTGATTGAGACATATAGATTTATTTTTTCTAACACATATCGAATCAGTGAGTAAAAAAAAATTGCCATGTTTTGTTACATGCCATATTAAACGAGTATTCTACCCTAGAAGGAGAATCATCTCATTACTATTAGAGGGTGGGCCAGATAATGATAGCTATACTGGAAGCCTAGATAAGGAGGGATGGCAACACTATACACAGATAAGGGTACTTTTATACGCCCGACGTGGGCCTTGTAAATGAGCGCCGATCAACAAGACAACTCATTGATCGGCGCTCGTTTTCTCCTGTCACAAGGAGCTATGTATGGGGACGAGCTCTCATTACTCCGATCACTCATCCCCATACATTTCTATCATGTCAGCAGCGCGTCTCCCTGTTTACAGGGAGATGTGCTGCCGACAACGATAATATTTAAGGCATTTAAACCTATACAATCAGCCAATAAACTAGCGTTTGCTCGTTCATCGGCTGATCGTTGCCCTGTTTACACAGGGCAATTATCGGGAGCGAGCGTCTGTATCCCCCCCTGTCACTACCTCGTCTCTACGCAAGAGACTGTCCTTCACTTCCTGGAGAATGTAAAAATCATTGAGATTTTCTGTCAATCGAGCCCTATTAATTTCAGCTGCCATAAAGCGCACACATATCCTGCTGTATTGACTACACAGGAAGTACAGGAAGGAAGTGTGAATATTTAATATGGTCGCCCCAGGAGAGCTTGTACAAATAAAACATAAATACCTACAACATTTAACAAAAAGACCATTACGTCATTTTCCACAGTTAAAATTTGTTGCAGTGGAGAGGTGTCTGTTGTCTATTGGAATACATTGTAACCCTGATCGGTGTATTATGATCTATCAGCAAATCATGAAATACTATATTAGGAAAACATTTCTACTTGTAGATCTCCTTTAAAGGGTATTCCCAACTTAAGCATATTTGGTATATCCACAGAATATGCTATAAATGTTTGATAGATGTGGTTCCCAGCTCTGGGATATGCACCTATCTTCTGAATGGGAGTCCTACCACCCCTACCCTGCCTGTGAGCGGCTCCCTCCATTCTGTTCAATGCTACTAACAGAAACAGCCAAGCATGCATGCACGGCCACCTCTCCATTCATTCTCTGTCTGGATGTAGGACAGGGTCGGGTGAACGCTGTTTTGGAGATGGTTTCAAGAGCTGGGACCCGCATCTATGTGAGATTTATGGCATATCCCCATATCCTTTCTATGTAGCTAAATTATGGATAATAAAATACAGATATGGGACCTTACCAATAAGGAGCTAATACTGGAACCAAAAAGGCTGTAGAAAGATATATCTCTATATATACATGTGGAAAATTGTTTCTTCAGTTCTGTAATTTCCATGAAAGAAATCTGCTCATATATATAATTCCCTATAGAGTTCTGATACACCTGAATCTTCTCATATTCCAAGTATGGTGAAAATAAAAGACATTAAAAGCAGTAATTTCACGCTGAATCTTGGAGCCCTATACAATAGTCCAGAAAAACAGCTGCCACCAGTCTCAATCTGTCATGCTTCAAAGTTTATTTTTCATAGACTATAGTCTGCAGATTTAGAATGCCTCATATAGATAAATGAAAAAAGAGCCAAACTTCAATGGCATATTTTTACTTTTCTTACTTTAATGCTATTTTATTTGTTTTGGCACTTGACATTTCTGCTTAGTGCTTCAAATATATGGATACATTTTCAATTGCTTGGAGCCATAGTGTTTGTATGTAAACAGTAGCATATTTGCCTTTCATAAATGACAGGGAAAAAAATTACATCTATTGTTAAAAATATTCCTTCTGCTTCTCCAGATTTGGATAGACTTATATCTTACATGTCAGAGAGCATATAACTGAGGATTTGTGCTCCAATGTGGCTTAAAGGCTATGTACACCTTTGAAAACGTGTTTTAAAAAAAATAAAAAATAAAATATGTATCAGTATGATTCACGCAACTTTGTAATTACATTTTATTAAAAATTATTTTTACATTTTGAGATACAGCTGCTTTGTATTCTGTACACAGAGTAGCTGTATCTATTGCTGAATCCTATATCCGTCAGATAACTTAGATGTGACTTGATAGATACAGGTTTCAGCGCTAGATACAGCTGCTCTGTATACAGAATACCAAGCAGCTGTATCTCAAAAAGTTACAATATTTTTTAATAAAATTTAATTTTTTTAAAATTTAATTAGAAAGTTGCACCAATCCCACTGTTTTATTAAAAAAATGATGTACACAACTTGCTTCCTATTTATTATTATTTTTATGACTCATTTCTATGCTATGTATTACAGACAATTTAGGTCCTGGGGGTGTCATAATACATGTATGGTATATGAGGCGTGACACATGAGATTTGATTATTGCCAATATCATAGATGGGCATTAGTGCGTGTATATATATATATAATAGTTGATTACATTTTATGATCATAACACTTAATAATAACTGAGAAAAATAATGAATCAATTTCCATTAATTGTTTTCTTCACATAAGTATAATATAAATGAGCACTTTCGCTATCGGTAAAGCAATGACAAATTAATAGCCAGAAAAAGCCCATAGAGTTATTAAATAATACTTCAAATGTTAGGTAATTAAACAAACCGCACTTTCTGTAATGGCAGGAAGGAGGTGAAGGGAAAGTGAGCCCTAATCTACCCACCGCCCTGTCCCTGCCTACTTGCAACGACCCGCCCTAGGCGACGAGGTACAACTGGGCGGCGGTCCCTACGCTGGCTAAGTGCACTGGAAGACAAACGGGGAACACGCAAGGGAAGGGGCAGTAGCCACGGAACGCCACGAGGAAACGGGGCGGTGAACGAACAGTCAGGACCAGGACGAAGTGAGTACACCCGAGCGGGCACGGAGACAGAAGCAAGCCAGGGCAAGCAAAGCAGGTCAAGCAGAACTGCAGCAAGGCAGAAGCACGGCAGAAGCAGGCTGGAGCAAGCAGCAGTGGGGCCAGGAATCCAAAAGAATTACAAGCACTGAGGGAGAGCACAGGGCAGGTAATAAAGGGCAGGGGGCGGAGCTAACTCCGAGAGACCAGGCCGCGATAGGCTCTCCCACTCCTGAGCCTGCCACCCTGGTTGGTGGGAGATGGTGTCAGTCGAACAGGTCTGGCCTCAGGTGTGGATTGATTAATCCCAGGAGTATAGCTAGATGAAGTACCTGGCAGATCCCTAACAGTACTCCCCCTTTTATGAGGGGCCACCGGACCCTTACTAAGGGGACCCGGTTTAGTGGGGAAGAGGAGGTGGAGCCTCCTGATCAATACCCCAGCGTGAACATCACGGGCAGGTACCCAAGTCCTCTCCTCCGGCCTGTATCCTTTCCAATGGACCAGGTACTGGAGGGAGCCCTGGACCATCCTACTGTCCATAATCTTGGCCACCTCGAATTCCACCCCCTCAGGGGTGAGAACGGGAACAGGAGGTATCCTCGAGGGGGACCAGGATGGGGAGCAGCGTTTAAGGAGGGAGGCATGGAAGACGTCATGTATGCGAAAGGATGGGGGGAGCTCCAGACGGAAGGATACAGGGTTGAGGACTTCAATGATCTTATAAGGTCCAATGAATCGGGGAGCAAACTTCCTGGACGGGACCTTAAGGCGCAAGTTCCTGGACGACAACCAGACCAAATCCCCGACGACAAACCGGGGGTTAGCAGAACGTCTACTATCCGCCTGAATCTTTTGTGCGCTCTGGGACGCCTCTAGGTTCTTCTGAACCTGGGCCCAGACAGTGCACAGTTCCCGATGAACCTCCTCTACCTCAGGATTATTGGAACAACCAGGGGAGACGGAGGAGAACCTTGGGTTAAACCCGAAATTACAGAAAAACGGGGAGACCCCTGACGAGTTACTGACCCGGTTATTCAGGGAAAATTCAGCAAGGGGAAGGAATGAGACCCAATCGAATTGGCAGTCCGAGATGAAACACCTTAAATATTGTTCCAGGGATTGGTTGGTCCTTTCCGTTTGGCCATTAGTTTCGGGATGGAAGGCGGAGGAGAAGGACAGATCAATCTCCAACTTTTTACAAAAAGCTCTCCAAAATAAGGAAACAAATTGTACCCCTCTGTCAGAAACGATATTGACTGGGGCCCCATGGAGACGCAGGATGTGTTTCACGAACAAAGAAGCTAACGTCTTGGCGTTAGGTAGCTTCTTAAGGGGCACAAAGTGGCACATCTTGCTGAAGCGGTCGACTACCACCCACACCACCGACTTGCCCTGAGATGGAGGCAAATCGGTGATAAAATCCATGGAGATATGGGTCCAAGGTCTCTGGGGAATGGGCAAGGAACGTAGTAGGCCCGCAGGTCGGGACCTAGGGGTTTTGGACCTAGCGCAAACCTCACAAGCGGCGACGTAAGCCCTAACATCTTTAGGCAACCCAGGCCACCAATAGTTTCTGGTAATGAGGTGTTTGGTGCCCAAGATGCCAGGATGACCAGATAGAGCGGAGTCATGGTTTTCCCTGAGTACCCTCAGCCGGTATTGCAGGGGAACAAACAGTTTGTCCCCAGGGACGTTCCCGGGAGCTGCACCCTGATCAGCCGCGATATCAGAAGCTAAATCAGAATCCGTGGCAGAGACGATTATACCAGGGGGTAAAATACAAGCGGGATCCTTCTCGGAAGGAGGATTGGCCATGAAACTACGTGACAGAGCGTCAGCCTTAATATTCTTGGACCCAGCCCTATAGGTAACCAAGAAATTAAATCTGGTAAAGAATAGTGCCCACCGAGCTTGTCTAGGATTAAGCCTCCGGGCCGATTCTAGGAAAACCAGATTCTTGTGATCCGTAAGGACCGTTACCTGGTGTCTGGCCCCCTCCAGGAAGTGCCGCCACTCCTCAAACGCCCATTTAATGGCTAGAAGTTCGCGGTTGCCAATATCATAGTTACTCTCCGTGGGCGAAAACTTCCTAGAGAAGTAAGCACAGGGGCGGAGATGGGTGAGGGAGCTGGTACCCTGGGACAAGACGGCCCCCACTCCCACCTCGGAAGCGTCAACCTCCACAATAAATGGCTCCTCTTGGTTGGGCTGAATCAGCACGGGGGCCGAGATAAAGCACTTCTTGAGAGTCTCAAATGCCTGGACGGCCTCAGGGGGCCAATGGAGGACATCGGCACCCTTGCGGGTGAGGTCCGTAAGAGGCTTAGCGACGACCGAGAAGTTGGCAATAAATCTCCTGTAATAGTTGGCGAACCCTAAAAAACACTGTAACGCCTTAAGGGAGGCAGGTTGGACCCATTCCGCCACAGCTTGAACCTTGGCAGGGTCCATGCGGAATTCATGAGGAGTGAGGATTTGCCCTAAAAATGGTATCTCCTGTACCCCAAAGACACATTTTTCAGTCTTAGCAAACAGATTATTCTCCCGAAGGACCTGGAGCACCTTCCTGACATGCTCCACGTGGGAGGACCAGTCCTTGGAAAACACCAGTATGTCATCAAGGTACACAACAAGAAATATCCCCAGGTAATCTCTCAGGATTTCATTAATAAAATTCTGGAAGACAGCAGGGGCATTACACAACCCAAAGGGCATGACCAGGTATTCGAAATGACCCTCGGGTGTGTTGAACGCAGTTTTCCACTCATCCCCCTCTTTGATGCGGATAAGGTTATATGCCCCCCGTAGATCGAACTTAGAAAACCACTGGGCTCCCTGAACCTGATTAAAAAGATCCGGAATCAAAGGAAGTGGGTACTGGTTCCATACGGTGACCTTATTCAGGTTACGATAATCAATGCACGGCCTAAGACCACCATCCTTCTTCCCCACGAAGAAGAAGCCAGCACCTACAGGAGAAGTCGAGGGGCGAATGAAACCCTTGGCCAGGCATTCTTGGATATATACCCTCATCGCTTCACGTTCAGGACATGAAAGATTAAATATCCTACCCTTAGGAAGCTTGGCACCAGGCACCAAATCGATGGCGCAATCGTAATCTCTATGGGGGGGCAACACCTCAGAGGCCTCCTTGGAAAACACATCGGCGAAGTCCTGAACAAACTCAGGAAGCGTGTTTACCTCCTCCCGGGGAGAAATAGAGTTAACAGAAAGACATGACATCAGACATTCATTACCCCATTTGGTGAGATCCCCAGTATTCCAATCAAACGTGGGATTATGCAACTGCAACCAGGGAAGACCTAATACCAGATCAGACGATAATCCCTGCATCACCAGTACAGAGCACTGCTCCAAATGCATGGAGCCAACCAGGAGTTCAAAAACAGGGGTATGCTGAGTAAAATAACCATTAGCAAGGGGGGTTGAGTCGATTCCTACTACAGGGATAGGATAAGGTAAATCAATACAAGGCATCTTTAGAGACATAGCAAATTCCACAGACATGATATTAGCAGATGAGCCAGAATCCACGAAAGCACTGCCCGTGGCAGACCGGCCAGCAAACGAGACCTGAAAGGGAAGCAAAATTTTATTGCGTTTCACATTAACGGGAAATACCTGTGCGCCCAAGTGACCTCCCCGATGATCACTTAGGCGCGGAAGTTTTCCGGCTTCTTATTCTTGCGCCTGGGACAGGTGTTCAGTAGATGCTTGTCGTCCCCACAGTAGAAGCAGAGACCATTCATTCTGCGAAACTCCCTACGTTGTCGAGGGGACATGGAGGCCCCGAGTTGCATAGGTACCTCCGAGTCCTCCGTGGAGGGGCGAGGAGACGGGACCTCGGGGGGAATCGCAGAAAAGTCAGAGGGGAGCACACTGAAGCGTTCTAGCTGACGTTCCCTGAGACGTCGGTCAAGTCGTACTGCTAGGGCCATAACCTGGTCAAGGGAGTCAGGCGAGGGGTAGCTAACCAGCAGATCCTTCAGGGCGTCAGATAATCCTAACCTAAACTGGCACCTTAGGGCCGGATCGTTCCACTGAGAAGCTACGCACCACTTCCTAAAATCAGAACAGTATTCCTCAACCGGTCTCCTACCCTGACGTAAGGTCACCAGCTGACTCTCGGCTAAAGCAGTCCTGTCAGTCTCGTCGTAAATGAGTCCGAGGGCAGAGAAAAAACGATCAACAGAGGAAAGTTCAGGGGCGTCAGGAGCCAAGGAGAAGGCCCACTCTTGGGGCCCTTCCTGGAGTCGGGATATGATGATACCCACCCGCTGGTTCTCGGAACCTGAGGAGTGGGGCTTTAGGCGGAAATACAGTCTGCAACTCTCCCGGAAGGAGAGAAACGTCTTACGGTCCCCTGAGAACCGGTCAGGTAACTTGAGGTCGGGTTCTAGAGGTGAGGTGAGGGGTACTACTAAAGCAGCGTCACCCTGATTGACCCTTTGGGCCAGGGCCTGGACCTGTAGGGAGAGGCCCTGCATCTGCTGGGTCAGGGTCTCAAGGGGGTCCATGATAGCGTCAGCGTAGGAGAAAGGGTAGACTAGGTAAGGGCTTGTAATTATGTAATGGCAGGAAGGAGGTGAAGGGAAAGTGAGCCCTAATCTACCCACCGCCCTGTCCCTGCCTACTTGCAACGACCCGCCCTAGGCGACGAGGTACAACTGGGCGGCGGTCCCTACGCTGGCTAAGTGCACTGGAAGACAAACGGGGAACACGCAAGGGAAGGGGCAGTAGCCACGGAACGCCACGAGGAAACGGGGCGGTGAACGAACAGTCAGGACCAGGACGAAGTGAGTACACCCGAGCGGGCACGGAGACAGAAGCAAGCCAGGGCAAGCAAAGCAGGTCAAGCAGAACTGCAGCAAGGCAGAAGCACGGCAGAAGCAGGCTGGAGCAAGCAGCAGTGGGGCCAGGAATCCAAAAGAATTACAAGCACTGAGGGAGAGCACAGGGCAGGTAATAAAGGGCAGGGGGCGGAGCTAACTCCGAGAGACCAGGCCGCGATAGGCTCTCCCACTCCTGAGCCTGCCACCCTGGTTGGTGGGAGATGGTGTCAGTCGAACAGGTCTGGCCTCAGGTGTGGATTGATTAATCCCAGGAGTATAGCTAGATGAAGTACCTGGCAGATCCCTAACACTTTCCTAATAAACTTTTTTTTAAACTATTCCTGCATTGTGACCTCTGTGGTAAGTAAATCCCATACATATACGTCATGTTGGGACACAGCTGAGCACATGCAATCAATAGCGGGAGTGTAACCTTCAGACCGTTTGTGGAGGACGTTGTGTAGTTAGCAACGTAAGCACTGGCGCAAGTGTAGTAGGTTGTTGAGACCAAGCAGACGGTGGTGTAAAGTATTTTTCTGCGCATGCACAGAAAAGAGATCTCAGACAAAGAGATCTCAGACAAAGAGCAGCATAAGAGATCTCAGACAAAGAGCAGCCTGTCAATCAAGAGTAAGGTGAAGTGGTCGCAGCGGAAAAATCAAACTGGTGACGCAGGCAAGCTAATTAGCATACGGCGCACGCACGCTTTGAATAAGGATTGCACAGGTTCGAGGCACCTTTCTTATCAAACTAATAACAGTGATTGATTACAGACAGAGGGGTTTTACACATGCAGATTTTCTGCCCAGTAACGAGCACTGATCATCGATAGCATGTCGATCGATGCTCGTTTTCTCCATTTACGTGGAGCAGTGATAGGGAGTATGGGGATAAATGATCGTTAATATGTTCGTCTGTCGTTATACTATTTGCATATTGTCAGCAGCAGATTCCCTGTGTACACAAGGTGATGTGTGGAAGACAAATTATAATTTTTTTTGGGCTACATAAATTAAGCAATTAGCTGACAAATGTTTACACAGGGTAATGACTCAGAAGGAGCATACATATGAGAGCTCGATCAGCCGACCATCTGCCCATGTAAAAAAGCCTTAGGCCCAGTTCACACAGACTTCAGCGCCAACTTCTGAAACCGCCTCACATTTATTTCAATGAGAGGCAGAGGCATTTCTTTCCCCGGGCGGCTTTTAGCCACTCGCAAGGAAAAAAAGCGACATGTCCTTTCAAGTTCGGGGTGTTCCGCCTCCCACTTCTCATTGAAATACATGGGCGGCAGAAAAAGCATTGCCTTTAAGGGCTTGTCCACACGTAACAGAATTGCTGCGGAAAAATTCTGCTGCATTTCCGTTAAAAATAGCAGACGTTCCGCCTTGGAAATATCGCACCATTTCCTATGTTTTTTACTGCAGAAAATTTTGCTGCGTTTTTTTTCAAGTCTGTGAGATGGTGACATCTCCTCTAAAAAAACAGGAATTGCAGGAATTGACGTGCTGCAATAAGAAAAATACGCACCGCAGGTCAATTTATGGTCGGAAATTTTACTCAGCATGTGGAAGGGATTTGTTAAATCTCACCCACTTTGCTGCTACTGTATTCTGCTGCGTATTTTACGTAAAATACGCAGCATTTCCGTTATGTGTGAACAAACCCTAAGAGTTCCTTTTTGGCCTCCATTGCTTGTACAAATAGGCATGATAAAAGCATTTCTAACAATAGAATTTGTTTTAGTACATGCTAAAATTGATCTGTCAGATAGAAAAATGATAGCGGCTGATTCCCTTAGCTCAAAACAAACAAATGTAAAGATATTAATCTCCTGGTATCAGCACCTATAGTCCCACAGATGTCCTAGTATTACACTCAAGTCAGGTATATTTTCAGAAGGCGCAGTGTCTCCCATGTACTACAGATTATAGTCTATGTCCTGAGACTTGAGCCACACACATAAGACACATGTACTGTCACCTCTTCTTTCAGCTTCTGCAATCAGAGGTGTAACTTGAAGCTCCTTGGCCCCAATGCAAAATCTGTCAGGGCCCCAGCCTATCATGTGCCATTTATAATACCCGTGTGGCAGAGGGGCCTTTAGGCCATCTCAGGCACCAGGGTGAATGCTACCTCTGCACCCCCTGCGGCTACGACCCTGTCACATAATTACTCCATATATATAGGGACAGGAATAAGGTAGGGGTTCCAACCAGACTACTGTGCAAAACTTTGTAGCATCTACGGGCAGTTTTAGTGTACATGGTTTTATACAGTATACCAATAACTTTCACTTCACTCTTACCTTTTTGTCTTGAGGTATAGTTCTCTTCAACCATCTGTCTGACATTTTAATGTCTTTCCATACTACTGCATAAGGCAGCTAGGGAACCGTATATCATGAAGCCAAAAAGGAATGTGACATTTGATCAAAATTACTTTAGAGACAGAGCAGAATTAAACCCAACAGATAACATTTTTTATTTCAAAAGTTTTATGTAAGGATAAATTCACACCAAGTTCGATCTTTACGTTTGGCCAGACATATGAAACTGTATGCCTATACAAATGCACATCTGACACTAAAAGAAAATGTTTGCCCTGCAGAATGTTTTATTTTATATACAGTTCTGCTAAAAAGCGTAGTCAACTGCAATTTCAATACAGTTGGGTCTCCGGGATCCTGATATATCCAGACCAAATGGATGCTAAAAGGACACAGTTTTTTTATGGGTCCCTCCTAGACAGGCTGATCGCCGAGAGTCACGATGTCTTCATCAGCTTTTATCTATTTAGGGAGCGCCAATGTAAGTGGTTGTTTTTCTTGAAGCTTAATTCTATAGTACAATACCCCAGACTAGCAGTTTGTTTATTAATGTTGAAATTAAATTCATTTATTAAAATGTAGAATTTCAGCAAAAAAATAGTTGGGTGTATCATTTTCAGATAGTTTTAGTAACAATTATTTTGAAAGGGGTATACACATGCACATCCATACAGTGTACATAACTAGAATGATGCATACAATAAACTCTAAGTACACAGCACATCTTTACACTCAAGTAAGGGACCTATGTGTGGAAATAAACTGTATGCTTACACATCTCAACTCCGGGAGTGTGTTGGGATTGTTTAGGTTACTATCTAACATACATTTTTGTTGCTCATTTATATTATCATACCTAGAGAAAAGATTAATAAAACAAAAAAAAGTAAAATGAATATACTGAAAATATAATAACAAAATACAATGCTTGAAGGGGTTGTCCATGCTGTGCTCTCTTTTTTCATTACAAAGATCTTTCAATAATAAGCTAATCACAGAATATCTTGCTCCTGGGACCCCCATCTATTTGCCATAATCATGAGAGAACCTGGCAACAAGTGTCCAATTCCCCTACAGCACGACCACAAGAGAAATGAAGCACTACACAGTGTGTCCAAGTAGAGCAAGAGCCGCTTTGTAGCCGCTCTTCACTCTAGTTAAACTGGTTTTCCAGTCCCTAAAAATGTATGGCCTATCCTCAGGATGGGCCATCAATAGCTGATCGGTCAGGTCTGACTCCTGGGATCGATCAGCTGTTTTGAAGGGGGTGCAGTGCTCGTACAAGCGCTGCTTCCCCTTCTTTGTACTTGCTCACTGTGAATCATTGACACAGATGTAGCGGCGATTCACAGGTATTGCAGTCTTCTTCTCCTATTCAAGTGAATGGGAGAAAAGGCTGCAATACCTGTTAATCGCCGCTACATGTGTGTCGACGATTCACAGTGAGCAAGTAGAAAAGAGGGGGAAGAAGCTCTTGTACGAGCACTGCACCCCCTTCAAAACAGGTGATCGGCGGGGGTCTCGGGATTCGGACCCAGACCCATCAGCTGATGATGGCCCATCCTGAGGATAGGCCATCAATTTTTAGGGACTGGAAAACCTATAATGAAGGAGGGTCCTGAACATTGGATCTCTACAGAATCCCCTTCAGAATTTTATAGGGTATTGTAAAATAGATTTTCTAGTCCTGTAAAGACCTCCAATAATTTCAGTACCATATAAAAGAATCATATTAATATATAATAATTTTAACCCTTTAGTCTGCTTTATGTACAGATGTTGTAGATGTGAATTAGTTATTTACCACATCCAGATATTGTAATCTGTTGAACATTTATACCTTATTTTCAAATAACAATTTGTCAATTCTGTATGATTTAGAATCACTTCAAAGAAAGTGCTATAATAGACAAATACATGATGTACAGACGTGAAGCTGAAATCTGTAATGCTATATGAGGCAAATGCATTTATTACAATATGGCTAATGTTCGAAATGGATATTTGCAAATGGATAAAGGTTATTTAAAAGGTTAGCTTCAAAAAACAGCATCAAAGGTACTTCTAGGAGTGTAATATGTCATTTATTCCCCATGGCTCTGTAATAAGTCCCCTGATCTCTAATCTATTTATAAATTAAAGTTCAGTTTATTTTTCCTGGTAGTATTAAACTAATCACAAAGACTGAGCTGGAAATAGTGGAATCTAGATTTGCTCATTATGTAATTTTTACTGTACCATGTTGATATGTCGGATTATTTATATATCAATTATTATATTATATTAGTTATTATTATATGAGGTATTTCCTGTTCCTTATATAGCACCAACATATTTTGCAGTGCTGCACAGAAATTGTCAGCATTCACATCAGTCCCTGTCCCCAGTTCCGGGCTCAGCTACAACTTTACACAGAATGACACAAATAACTTAACCCCTTCAGAACTGAGCCTGTTTTGGCCTTGAGGACCAGACCCATTTTTTACAAACCTGACGTGTCACATATTAAATATTACCACATATTTTACGTGGTAATAACTTTGGAATGCTTTTACCTATCCAAGAGATTCTGAGATGGTTTTCTCGTGACATATCGTACTTTATGTTTGTGGAAAAATTTGGTCGATAAATTCAGTATTTATTTGTGAAAAACACCAAAATTTGGAGAAAATTAGAATAAATTTGCGTTCTAAATTTAAATGTATCTGCTTGTAAAACAGATAGTAATACCACACAAAATAGTTACTAGTTAACATTTCCCATATGTCTACTTCATGTTTGAATAATTTTTTGAACATTCTTTTATTTTTCTAGGACGTTACAAGGCTTAGAACATTAGCAACAATTTCTCTCATTTTCAAGTAAATTTCAAAAAGCTATTTTTTTAGGGACCAGTTCAGTTCTGAAGTGGCTTTCAGGGCCTAATATATTAGATAGAGCCCATTTTAAAAACTGCACCCCTCACATCATTCAAAAAGTTTCTTAACCCTTTAGGCGTTTCACAGGAATTAACGCAAAGTAGAGGGGAAATTTACAAATTAACTCAATATTTATTGCCTGGATTCTGCAGTTTTTAGAAATATCCCACCTGTGGCCCTAGTGTGCTAATGGACTGAAACACATGCCTCAGAAGCAAAGCTCCTAGTGGATTTTGGGGCCCACTATTTTTAGAATATATTTTAGGCACCATGTCAGGTTTGAAGAGGTTCTTGTGGTGCCAAAAACTTGGAAACTCCCCAAAAGTGATACTGTTTTAGAAACTACACCCTCAAGGAACTTATCTAACGGTATAGTTAGCATCTTAACCCCACAGGCCTTTTGCTATATTTATTGGAGTTAGCCTGTCGAAAGGAAAATCTACTTTTTTCCTGAAAAAACACAGAAATGTTTAATTCTTACAAAGAATAAAGATTAAAAAGCACCCCATGTGGTAATAAACTGATGTTTGGACCCACGCCAGGGCTCAGAAGGGAAGGAGCACCATTTGGATATTGGAGTGCAGATTTTGCTGAAGAGCAGGGGACTCAAGCACGCGCCCTGCAGGCCGCATGCGGCCCCTGGGGCTGTCATCTGCGGCCCGCGGGACACAGAGCCGGTAGTATAGGCTCTGCTCCGAGACTCTGGAATTCCCCGACATCGCTGTCCACATATGAACAGCGATGTCTGGGGCTTCCCCAGAGCCGCAGTCCCGTACAGAGCGCTAGTACAGGCTCTGCTCCGGGACTCTGTGGAATTCCCTGACATTGCTGTCCATATATGGACAGTGTGTCAGGGTCTTCCACAGAGTGGAGTCCCGGGCAGAGCTCTAGTATAGGCTCTGCTCCGAGACTCTGGAATTCCCTGACATCGCTGTCCATATATGGACAGTGTGTCAGGGTCTTCCCCAGAGCGGAGTCCTGGGCAGAGCGCTAGTATCGGCTCTGCTCCGGAACTCTGTGGAATTCCCAGACATCGCTGTCCATATATGGACAGTGTGTCAGGGTCTTCCCCAGAGCGGAGACCCGGGCAGAGTGCTAGTATCGGCTCTGCTCCGGGACTCTGTGGAATTCCCTGACATCGCTGTCCATATATGGACAGTGTGTCAAGGTCTTCCCCAGAGCGGAGACACGGGCAGAGCGCTAGTATCGGCTCTGCTCCGGGACTTTGTGGAATTCCCTGACATCGGTGTCCATGTTTGGACACACAATGTCTGGGGCTTTAACCAGAGCCGGAGTCCCAGGCAGAGCGCTAGTATAGGCCCAGTGATGTCAGGAGCACAGCTGGAGTCCCAGGAAGAGCCTACTAGCGCTCTGCCCGGGACTCCAGCTCTGGTGTTGCCCTTGACATCTCTGTCCATATATGGACAGTGATGTCAGGAGCAGAGCAGGAATCCCAGGCAGAGTGATAGAAGTGGCTCTGCTCCGGGACCCCAGCTCTGGGCAAGCCCCTGACATCACTGTGCCAGCATCTGCAGAGGGCACTGTGGCAGCATCTGTGGAGGGCTCTGTGGCAGCATCTGCGGAGGGCACTGTGGCAGCATCTACCGAGGGAACTGTGGCAGCATCTACCGATGGAACTGTAGCAGCATCTACCGAGGGAACTGTGGCAGCATCTACCAAGGGCACTGTGGCAGCATCTACAAAGGGCACTGTGGCAGCATCTACAGAGGGCACTGTGGCAGCATGTGCAGAGGGCACTGTGCCTTTATCTAGGGGTGTGTTGCATTATCTACAGAGGACACTGTGGCATTATCTACAGAGGGCACTGTTGCAGCATCTACAGAGGGCACTGTGGCAGCATTTACAAAGGGCACTGCGGTAGCATCCACAGAGTGCACTGCGGCAGCATCCACAGAGGGCACTGCGACAGCATCCACAGAGGGCACTGCGGCAGCATCCACAGAGTGCACTGCGGCAGCATCCACAGAGGGCACTGCGGCAGCATCCACAGAGGGTACTGCGGCAGCATCCACAGAGGGCACTGCGGCAGCATCCACAGAGAGGGCACTGCGGCAGCATCCACAGAGGGCACTGCGGCAGCATCCACCGAGGGCACTGTGGCACTATCTAAAAAGGAGCTGCCCAATATTGACATGTGTGTCTGCCAAACCCTACTAACTGAGCCGCCGGACTGCATTTAGCGACACTTAAACAGGAAAACTGGATGATGAAATAAGCATGTGGAGAAATATCTAAAATTTTAAACCTAGCGGTATTATAGTAATGTAGTATTATTATTATAGTAATATAGTGTTATAGTAGTTCAAATAACTGATTGATTAACAATAATTTTGTATTGTATCAAATTTTAAAGAAATGCGGCCCGACCACTTCACATTTTTTCTATATGTGGCCCACTTACCCGGCCGAGTTTGAGACCCCTGCCCTAGAGGGACCAAAACATTGGAAACCCCCAAAAGTGACCCCATTTTAGAAACAACAACCCTCAAGGAATTTTTCTAGGGGTATAGTTAGCATTTTGAACTCACAGGTTTTTTTGCTGAATTTAGTGGAATCAGACCGTGAAAATGAAAATCTGTTTCATTTTTACAAGAATAAAGGAGAAAAAGAACCCCATTTGTAAAGCAAATTCTCCTGCTTATGGCTATACCACATATGTGGTAATAAACTGCTGTTTTGACCCACCGAAGGGCTTAGAAGGGAATGAGCGCTATTTGACTTTTGGAGCTTAAATTTAGCTGGAATGGTTTTCGGGTGCCATGTCGCATTTGCAAAGCCCTTGAGGGACCAAAACAGTGGAAACACCCCTCTTAAGGAATCTTTCAAGAGTGTATAGTGAGCATTTAGACCCCATAGGTCTTTTGCAGAATTTCAATACCATATAATGTACTGGGAAACTTAAAATTCTTTGCAAGCTGAAATTGGAAAAATCTGCGATTCCTCCATTGTTTTTGGGGTTTTGCGTTTTTATGGCTTTCACCGTGCGGTAAAAACGACAACTTAAATTTTTTCTACGACTTAATACGATTACGGTGATACCAAATTTATACAGTTTTATTTTATATTTTACTACTTTTACAAAGTAAAAACTATTTGTTAAAAAAAAAATATTCTGTTTCACCACATTCCGAGAGGCATAACTCTTTTTATTTTTTAGTCGATTGAGCGGTGTGAGGGCTTATTTTTTGCGGGACGAGCTGTAGTTTTTATTGGTACTATTTTCTGGTACATACAACTTTTTGATCACTTTTTATAAATTTTTGTTTTAAGGCTAAGGTGACCAAAAAAACAGCAATTTTGTTATTTTTTATGGCGTTCACCATGCCAGTTAAATAATGGTATATTGTAATAGTTCAGACTTTTAAGGATGCAGCGATACCAATTTGGACTTTAAATTTTTTCTTTTTTCACTAATAACTTTGTTTGCTTTTTTTTTTACACATTTTATTAGTCCCCTTAGGGGACTTGAACCAGTAATCAGTAGATAGCTGGTACAATACTCTGCAATTCTAAAGTATTGCAGTATAATGTCATTTTTACAGGCTCCTGTAACAGCGCGATCGCTGTTCTTGTCCGTTAGTCCCAGGAGTCAGCTGTAATACACAGCTGACACCCGCAGGGTATGGCGCGGGCTCAGTACATGAGCCCACTCCACACATAACCCCTCACCCCACGACATGCTATTACATGGTGGTGTGCAAAGGGGTTAATGCACAGCGGATGGTGCAAAGTAAAAATGTAAATTTTCCACTGATATGCAATTTTAGTGCACAATATGTTTTGCCCAGTTTGTGCCACTGAAGAGAAATACCTCATAAAATGTTAAGCGGGTTCTCCCGGGTATGGCGATGCCATCTCTGTGCTAGTAAACTGCTGTTTGGGTACGCTGCAGTGCAGAAGGGAGGGAGCGCCATTTGGCTTTTGGAGTGCAGATTCTGCTTGGTAGTAGTTTTGTTTGGCGTTTTACTGGTATTTCAGTTTATAATGTGGGGGCATATGTAATCTCTGCGGAGTACATCAGGGCATAATAAGAGGGTATAATAATGCGGTAAATATATAATAATCCGCAGATATGTGGCCAGTATCGCACTGATAAATGATGCCCAATCTTATCCGCTTTTGTAACACTCTGCGCAATTTGTGTCGCTATATTCTGAGAGCCAGAACTTTTTTATTTTTTCTCCACCAGAGCTGTGTGAGGGCTTATTTGTTGTGGGACAATCTGTAGTTTTCATTAGTACCATTTTGGGGTACATGCAATTTTTTTATCACTTTTTATTCAATTTTTTGGCACGCGAGATGACTAAAAACCATCAATTCTGACAATGTTTTTTGTTCTTTTTTTTTTTTACAGTGTTCACTGGGTCGATACAATTACGGCGATACAATATGTATATAGTTTTTTAATGTTTTGTAGCGTTTGCGCAATAAAATCACTTTTTTATAAATGTATTTATTTTTTGTGTCACCATATTCTGAGAGCCATAACTTTTTTATTTTTCAGTCAAAAAATCTGTGTAAGGGCTTGTTTTGCGGGATGGATTGTAGTTTTTATTGGTACTATTGGGGAATATACAACTTTTTGATCGCTCCAAAAAAATAGTGATTTTGACATTGTTCTTTACTTATTTTTTTTGCGGTGTTCACCGTACGGGAAAATAATATTATAGTTTTATAGTTTGGGTCGTTACAAACGCGGTGATACCAAATAAAATAAGGAAAAAAAAGCATTTTTGTTTTTGTAACTTATAACTTTTATTTTTACAGTTTTATAAAACATTTTTTTTTTTTTTTTACTTTTTATTTTTTCCCACTAGGGGACTTGACAACCTGCAGCACTGATAGCTGCTATAATACATTACACTACCTAGGTAGTGTAATGTATTATAAACTGTCAGTGTGACGCTGAGACTCTGGCTTGTCCTCATAGGCTTCCGTGCATGGCAGACAAGGAGGCAATTGTATGGCCTGTGGTTGCCATGACAACCAACGCTAACACCCGCAATCGGCCCCCAGGAAAGTTTTCTTGCTACAACAAACTTTCCCTGCGGTGTCACATGATCGGGACCTGAACCAATCAGGCCCTGATCATGTCTCCGGGACCAGAGGCAGATGTTAAAGGCGCAATCCGGATGTCAGAGCTACTCTGAGACACCCGATCGCTCTGCTAACACACAGGGTATGTTCATACGGCTAACTAAAAATGGCCGTAAAATACGGAGCTGGTTTCAAAAGAAAACAGCCTCTGATTTTCAAATGTTTTTTTGATGCGTTTTTTGTAGACATTTTTGGAGCTGTTTTTCTATTGAGACAATGAAAAACAGCTCCAAAAATTGCTCATGCACTTTTCTTGTACAATTCTTGTACAGTATTGTCAATACCTTGACAATACACTGTTTGATTCCATGGATGTATAATATGATATATTTGTTGCTCCTAGATACCACTACCACATTTTTATTATGTGTTGTTTTATATTGTATGTGATGGTCTATGTATGTTTTTAAATATTTTCCAAATAAAAATATTTTTGGGATATTGGTTAGTGCTTTACTTGTACTATGGTTATTTACACTTCTAGTATTGTTGTCTATATATGTCTTCATAGGTACAGTGAAGGAAATAAGTATTTGATCCCTTGCTGATTTTGTAAGTTTGCCCACTGTCAAAGACATGAACAGTCTAGAATTTTTAGGCTAGGTTAATTTTACCAGTGAGAGATAGACTATATATAAAAAAAAAAAAAAGAAAATCACATAGTCAAAATTATATATATTTATTTGCATTGTGCACAGAGAAATAAGTATTTGATCCCTTTGGCAAACAAGACTTAATACTTGGTGGCAAAACCCTTGTTGGCAAGCACAGCAGTCAGACATTTTTTGTAGTTGATGATGAGGTTTGCACACATGTTAGATGGAATTTTGGCCCACCCCTCTTTGCAGATCATCTGTAAATCATTAAGATTTCGAGGCTGTCACTTGGCAACTCGGATCTTCAGCTCCCTCCATAAGTTTTCGATGGGATTAAGGTCTGGAGACTGGCTAGGCCACTCCATGACCTTAATGTGCTTCTTTTTGAGCCACTCCTTTGTTGCCTTGGCTGTATGTTTCGGGTCATTGTCGTGCTGGAAGACCCAGCCACGAGCCATTTTTAATGTCCTGGTGGAGGGAAGGAGGTTGTCACTCAGGATTTGACGGTACATGGCTCCATCCATTCTCCCATTGATGCGGTGAAGTAGTCCTGTGCCCTTAGCAGAGAAACACCCCCAAAACATAATGTTTCCACCTCCATGCTTGACAGTGGGGACGGTGTTCTTTGGGTCATAGGCAGCATTTCTCTTCCTCCAAACACGGCGAGTTGAGTTAATGCCAAAGTGCTCAATTTTAGTCTCATCTGACCACAGCACCTTCTCCCAATCACTCTCAGAATCATCCAGATGTTCATTTGCAAACTTCAGACAGGCCTGTAATGACGGGGTAGGGAGACAAACAGGTGAGCCCTAATCTACCCGCCACTCAGTCCCTGCCTACTTGCAACGGCCCGTCCTAGGCGACGGCGTACAACTGGGCGACGGTCCCTACGCTCAATAAGTGCATGACAGACAAACAGACAAGGGTACACAGAAACTAAGGGAAATGGGGCAGTTGCCCATGGCAACACAGTGAGCAACAAGAGTAGTGAACGAGCCGAGTCAAACCAGGAGAGAACGAGGTACAAATCGGAAAGCAGGAGCGTAGTCAGTAAAGCCAGGGTCAAAATGAAGCAAGGTCAATAATCAAGCAGCAGCAGCAGAGCCAGGAAACAGGAAAGAATCACAGGCACTGGAGGAGCAGGAAATGCAGGTATAAATAGACAGAGGGCGGGAGCTAGCTCCGTCTGGCCAGGCTGTGATAGGCTCTCCCATTCCTCAGCCTCCCAGCCTGACTGGTAGAAGATCGTGTCACTCTCTCAGACTTAGGAGCAGGTGCAGACTGATTACCCACGGGCGTCGACACAGAAGCTGTGTCTGGCAGATCCTTTACAGTACATGTGCCTTCTTGAGCAGGAGGACCTTGTGGGCACTGCAGGATTTTAATCCATTACGGCGTAATGTGTTACCAATGGTTTTCTTGGTGACTGTGGTCCCAGCTGCCTTGAGATCATTAACAAGTTCCCCCCCCGTGTAGTTTTCGGCTGAGCTCTCACCTTCCCCAGGATCAAGGATACCCCACGAGGTGAGATTTTGCATAGAGCCCCAGATCGATGTCGATTGACAGTCATTTTGTATGTCTTCCATTTTCTTACTATTGCACCAACAGTTGTCTCCTTCTCACCCAGCATCTTACTTATGGTTTTGTAGCCCATTCCAGCCTTGTGCAGGTCTATGATCTTGTCCCTGACATCCTTAGAAAGCTCTTTGGTCTTGCCCATGTTGTAGAGGTTAGAGTCAGACTGATTAATTGAGTCTGTGGACAGGAGTCTTTTATACAGGTGACCATTTAAGACAGCTGTCTTTAATGCAGGCACCAAGTTGATTTGGAGCGTGTAACTGGTCTGGAGGAGGCTGAACTCTTAATGGTTGGTAGGGGATCAAATACTTATTTCTCTGCACAATGCAAATAAATATATATAATTTTGACTATGTGATTTTCTTTTTTTTTTAATATAATCTATCTCTCACTGGTAAAATTAGCCTAGCCTAAAAATTCTAGACTGTTCATGTCTTTGACAGTGGGCAAACTTACAAAATCAGCAAGGGATCAAATACTTATTTCCTTCACTGTATTCTATTACTTTTATATACCCCTGCCTTTCTCCATTCATGAGCTTAGACTATGAAAACAATAGGTTTGTGTTGATTTATGTCTAGATCGGAAATAGTGGTAACTACCCCTACTGTTCTGACTGCAGTAAAGTGCCCATTGGGGTAGCCCTTTGTTGCAAATGATGTAACTGCTGTGCACACCTTTGAAATGTTTTTTTTTTTTTCTTTAAAGAATTGTCTATTAGTGTGATTGGTGCAACTTTCTGAATACATTTTATTAAAAATTTACTCTGTGAGGTACAGCTGCTTTGTATCCTGTATACAGAGCAGTTGTATAGTTCGCTAAGACCTGAATCCATCAGGTCTGCGGGACTGACGGGTTCAGTGTCAGCGTGTCCTGCGTCTTTCTGACACGCAGGATCAAGCTGCTACCAATCACATCTAAATTCATAACTTAGATGTGATCGATTACAGGTGGATCCTGTGTGTCAGAGACCTGAAGGACCCTCTTTCAGTGAACTCGTCAGTCCCGCGGACCTGACGGATTCAGGTCTTAGCAAAGGATACAGCTGAATTGTATACAGGATACAAAACAGCTGTATATAAAAAAGAAAGAAGCTTTTTTAATAGTTGCACCAATCAGACTGATGCACAATTTTATAAAAAAAATAAATAAAAAGATTTGAAACCACTTAGCCTTTAAGTGGTTAAGAAATCAACGGTTGACAGAATATCCTGAAGTCAAACAGTCATAACTACATCACTACTATATATAGCCAAATTGCTATATGGATCAGACTATTTACTGTATATGCTTTTATTGCCTATATACAGTATTTGGATATATGCCAGGATTAAGGATGTTTGTTCAACCATGTTTGGATTATATATTGAGATTTGACATTCTAAGTTACTTAAGTCTTGAATATTTTTCTTTAAAAACAATGTTGGATACTAAGCCTTCCTGATTTTAAATCAATTAAGTTGCCATTAAATAAAGATGACTTTAATTTCTTTGAGTAAAATCATTACACAGGTGAGGAGACCTTTATATGCCCCCATCAATTTGAAAACATGTAACTGGAGATTTACGAGCAGTGCATCAGTATGCAGAATATAGCATTAAACAGCTTCCTTTTTTTAGAGGATTAAAGATACAGTAAGAGCCAGTAACTTAAAAATCTAGTTAATATATGGAACGGAGCCAGCGGCTTTATGGAAATGAAATTTGATTAATGAGAATAGTGCTGGCCAACTGAATTCCTCTCCTACGTTAACTGCATAACTTCATAGCTAATAGTATGCTAAGAGTTCGGGAATGTTCTTGGGGCTCAGACGTGATTTTTCAGTGGGGAATCAGCTGAGTACTAAAAAGACTGATAGAAACGTAACAGGTAAAATATTAATATATGTATTAAAGCATAGGTTAACCTTTGGTTAACCTATAAGTATGTGCAGTATTAGGAAAATACTCCCAAAAAAAAATCACAATATTAGAAACAATCCCATCAACCTTGAATTTCCGCAGCAAGATATCAATTTTAGAATGACACATATTAAGAGTGAATGTTTTCTTCCTTTTTTTGCGGCACACGTGGGGGCTTTTTTTTATAGTACCTAAACACAACTAGCATAATTTCTCTTTTTTTTTGTCTTATATAGTTACCCTATATAAGATAAAAAAAAATATGAGAATTTATACTGGAAGAAATACAATTTACCCTGTATTAAAAGGTCAATTAAAAATGTCCTTTTTTTGTTTCTTAAATATTTAATAAAATTACTTTAACCCCAAAACTTTAAAGCACAATATAATCCTCTCATTCTCCCGTGTATAGCAATACAAAATCGGTGTACTTTGCCCGACATACATTACTGCTATACCACAAGTAAACAGAAAGGTTCCCATATTTTTTTCAGCTAGTCCTACACAGTTAACTGGTATATGGGATCTGTAAACGGGCGCATAGTACCTGTGTACAAAAACTTTTTTTTTTAAGAATAGATAGGGCAGGACTGGAGAGACAGAAAATAGGGATGGTTAATTTTGTGTAAATTTAGGGTAACATATTTAGTATGATATGGACGCATGAATATATTGGTCCATGATGCCCACAAAACGCTTATCGACTACACAGAGGGTGCTCCTGACAATACAGAGAAAGGGATTTTAATTATTTCTTATATAATTTGAAGGGCATTTTTATTTCAATAATTTGTTTGATTTATATTTCTTTATTTTTCAATTTTTTTTTACCAATTTTTTTTATTTATTTGCATTTTTTGAACACTTAGGGTATATGAAAATCCACGGCAGACACTCTTGAATTATGTTGCAGATGTACCAACATATCTGCACACGCATTAGCCCAATTATTAGCTATTGGATTTTTCATGCGGAATCTGCAGCAATAATGAACATTCTGTGGATTTTAAAATATGCATCACGTTCATTATTCCATGTGGATTTTTTTTCTGGAGCAAGGTAATGGGGTTACACAAACTCCATTCACTTGCATTGGATGCAAATCTGCAGATTCATGTGCGGAATCCATGTCAAAATCTTCTGCAAATATTCAACATATTACATGGAAAGCCATGTAACCCGTTAATATTTGCAGAAGATTTTCACGTGAATTCCACGCTTGAATCTGCAGATTTATATCCTTGCATCCTTTGCCCCGGGGCTGGAAAAAGCTTTGATGTCATGATATTTGCCCTACTAGCATTCCTCTATATGCAGACAATAAATAATTGGGATCTAATGGCTGCTGGCCATTCCATCACTACAAGCAATGATCTGCACCCAGAGGAATGCTGGGAGGACACAGATCATGTCCTCCCAGCATCCTCCTCTCCCCATGTTACCGTTGGAGGTCTGTGAGGTCATCATGACATCAGGCTCACTTTGAGCGCTGTGTTTAGTGCTTTTTAGGGACAGAGAGCAGCGCGATCTGCTATTAAACTTAAGACTATAAATATATACCGTAACTGCACGGGGCTTAGGCAGCTAGGACGTATATCTAGATATTAGCGGCAGAAGGGAATTAACAGATGTATATGAGTAAAAAGATTACATACATATCTCTCATCTTTTTAAATAGTTAAACTTACTGTTTATTTCTCCCTTGAACATAAAGATAAATGTATATCTATATGTGACAAATGAAACAATATAAAATAATAAGGTCAGGAGTACTTACTAACTTTAGTCACGTGACCCACATTCAAGGATCAGAAGCCCGGCTAAAGCCACATGTATGATGTTGCTCTACTGCAGTTGTAAATTATTTTCCATACTGTATTTTGCCCAGAATTTCCAGCTAAGAACAACATGTCCTCTGTCAAATATACAGTAGTTCAAACTATTAATCCTCAAGACAGCTTCATTTTGATGTGATACAGATTCTACAAGGATCCAAAATCTTTCTATATGGATTTTGGTGCATTTGCGCTTAGTCAGATATTGCATCTCCAAAAACTTCTTTCATTAAATTCCAAAGGTGCTGGTGAGAATTAAGATATGAAAATGTAAACTAATTTCATGTTTGTGGGACTGTTCTGTGTAGCATAGAGAATGATATTTAAAAAAAATGATGAAATGCATAAATGGCATAAATAGATCTTCATGACCTACATATTCACTGTGATCATTGGCATAGAGCATCCAAGAAGCAGCATAACAGTCTGTTGTATTGAGACACTGCACCAGAATGTAAGGACACATTTATGGCTATAGATTATGATATATGGTG
This sequence comes from Rhinoderma darwinii, assembly GCF_050947455.1. Taxonomy (NCBI): domain Eukaryota; kingdom Metazoa; phylum Chordata; class Amphibia; order Anura; family Rhinodermatidae; genus Rhinoderma; species Rhinoderma darwinii. The sequence goes on along the minus strand of NC_134687.1, from coordinate 104,343,456 downwards.
TAACTAGTAGTATACATAGAACGATAGTACATGTAAATTTGTAAAGCTTTTAGGTGGACTGCAAAATATCTTTCTATGTATTGAACAATAGAAGAATGAAAGAAACCTAGTGTAGCTTCTATTACAAAAGTGGGATTATCCCTCAAAACGCACCTTAAAAGGAACAACTTATTTGCAAATGTAACCCAAAATGAGTGTTTCTAGGTGGACCAGTTGTGAGGCTGAAAATGTCCTGTGAATGGGTATTTAAATATTGGTGGGTATGCCTTAATTTATTATTGGGCAGACTAATGACTGCTAATTGAATCACTGTGATGGCTATAAGGGTATGTTCACACGGCCTATTTACGGATGTAATTCGGGCATTTTTGCCCCGAATTACGTCCGAAAATAGCGCCTCAATAGCGCTGACAAACATCTGCCCATTGAAAGCAATGGGCAGACGTTTGTCTGTTCACACGAGGCGTAATTTACGCGCCGCTGTCAAATGACGGCGCATAAATAGACGCCCACGTCAAAGAAGTGACCTGTCACTTCTTTGGCCGTAATTGGAGCCGTTATTCATTGACTCCAATGAATAGCAGCGCCAATTACGTCCGTAATGGACGCGGCGTTCAAGCGCCTGCACATGCCGTTACGGCTGAAATTACGGGGATGTTTTCAGGCTGAAACATCCCCGTAATTTCAGCCGTTACAGACGCCCTCGTGTGAACATACCCTTAGTGTGTGGGTTAAAGTTGCAATTAAATATATCGGTTTCCTAGAAAAGTTACCATTCCCCTTGTCAAAAGGGGCGTGTTCCTACACAGTCTGAGACAGGGCGCACTGATTGGACATTGTCAGTCTGTGTAGGGACACGCCCCCATCTGATAACACCCGGTTGTCAATTTATTCATACATTTCTAGGAGAAATAACAGAGGAACAGCACAACGTAGAGTACTAAGAAATGATGCTCCAGAATTGTTATTTCACGGAGAATACAATTATTTACTAAAGTAGACATGTCAGAAGAGGTGACAGGTCCCCTTTGATCCCTTAGATTGAAGTGTTTTTAGAAGGGACTTTGTTTCTATGCAAAATTATAACCAGCCTTGCATTTACTGATCAGCATTTGATTTTCCTTGCAAGTGAACAGGTGTACTTGAAAAGGTAAGATCAAAGCCTTGAAACGCTTGGAAGTTGAGCATTCTGAAGTACAACACCAGTGACAGTACATGCTAGATTTCTCACTAAAAGGAACTGATAATTACATTGCCTGTCTTCACTCATTAACACTTGGCTTGTTTGTCATGATCCAGGCATATTTTAATACATTCTAGTTTAAACCACAGAGATCTGAATAACAATTGGCAGATTTTACACAATGGCTACAACAAAAAATAGATTTTAATGGTAGTTATTGAATGGATTGAGATTACTAGCCTGTGAGTTTCTTGAGGATGAGCTCTGTTCCTCCTGAATCACTGTGATGTTCACATAAATATTCAGAAGACCTAAATAATGAGACATTTAATCAACCAAATGTGTTTTCCATCACAGTGGTGAAGAAACATATCCCTGCCACTGAATTGTGGGTCTTTAAATTTAATGACATGCTACACTAAAGACCCTTGTACATGGGCCAATGATCATACAGACGTTTATTTCCGATCAATGCCCTGTGTAAACAGGGCAGTCGTCAGCCAATGAATGAACAGATGCTTGTTTAACGGCTGATAGCATCTTTAATGCAGTCAGAAAAATGGTCGCTAGTCAGCAGCATATCTCTATGTGTAAACAGGTAGATGTGCTGCCGATATGATGCAAATGTATGGGGACGAACGATTATATTAACAATCGTTTGTCCCCATACTTGCCATTAGAGATGAGCGAACTTATGAAAAGTTCGGTTCGGCAAGTTCGCCGAATTTCGTGCAAAAGTTCGATTCGGACCGAACTAGTTCTGACCGAACCTGTAATACAAGAAAGCCCCTAAAAATCATGTATAACACTGTTTTAAAGCCCTAGGAGCCCTGTATAACACTCTTAGGTCACCCATGAGTGTATCCAAGTACTTTTGAGCTGTCTTTAATGCAAAGTTGGTGTCAAAGTTACGCCAACATGTATGGCTCTAGGAAAACGGATGGGACACGGAGATAACTAACAGAAACCACTGCACTTGTGCATGTTGTATGCTTAATGCATTGTTAAAAAAGGTACAAAAATTAACCATTTTAGGCGGCTGATGCCTGCCAGGGTTCATACATATAAGGTGGTAAAAGAAGATGCAATGGCTTTTGACAAGCCCTCCAAAAATTGACCCTTTTTATTGGCAGATGCCTGCCGGGGTTCTTCCATACATGGATGTAAAAGCATTAAAGCAACAAGCAATGGCTTTTCACAAGCCCTCCAAAAATTGACCCTTTTTATTGGCAGATGCCTGCCGGGGTTCTTCCATACATGGATGTAAAAGCAACAAGCAATGGCTTTTCACAAGCCCTCCAAAAATTGACCCTTTTTATTGGCAGATGCCTGCCGGGGTTCTTCCATACATGGATGTAAAAGCATTAAAGCAACAAGCAATGGCTTTTGACAAGCCCTCCAAAAATTGACCCTTTTTATTGGCAGATGCCTGCCGGGGTTCTTCCATACATGGATGTAAAAGCAACAAGCAATGGCTTTTCACAAGCCCTCCAAAAATTGACCCTTTTTATTGGCAGATGCCTGCCGGGGTTCTTCCATACATGGATGTAAAAGCATTAAAGCAACAAGCAATGGCTTTTGACAAGCCCTCCAAAAATTGACCCTTTTTATTGGCAGATGCCTGCCGGGGTTCTTCCATACATGGATGTAAAAGCAACAAGCAATGGCTTTTGACAAGCCCTCCAAAAATTGACCCTTTTTATTGGCAGATGCCTGCCGGGGTTCTTCCATACATGGATGTAAAAGCATTAAAGCAACAAGCAATGGCTTTTCACAAGCCCTCCAAAAATTTACCCTTTTTATTGGCAGATGCCTGCCGTGGTTCTTCCATACATGGATGTAAAAGCATTAAAGCAACAAGCAATGGCTTTTGACAAGCCCTCCAAAAATTGACCCTTTTTATTGGCAGATGCCTGCCGGGGTTCTTCCATACATGGATGTAAAAGCATTAAAGCAACAAGCAATGGCTTTTCACAAGCCCTCCAAAAATTGACCCTTTTTATTGGCAAGGGTGAGTAGTAGCAGCACATTAAAAGACACTGGACGACAGTCACAAAACAAAGCCCTGTGGTGGGGCAGGCCTGCTTGTAGCAGACGGGCGGCAGTGGAGGTGTATTGGTTGTAGTAGTCGAGGTAGCCAACACAGACAGCAAGGGTGCAAGCAGTAGTAGCAGTAGTAGCACCACATTAAAAAAAGAGACTGGACAGTCACAGGAGGACAAAGCCCTGTGGTGGGGCAGGCCTCAGGCCTGCTTGTAGCAGACGGGCGGCAGTGGAGGTGTATTGGTGGTAGTAGTCGAGGTAGCCAACACAGACAGCAAGGGTGCAAGCAGTAGTAGCAGTAGTAGCAGCACATTAAAAAAAGAGACTGGACAGTCACAGGAGGACAAAGCCCTGTGGTGGGGCAGGCCTCAGGCCTGCTTGTAGCAGACGGGCGGCAGTGGAGGTGTATTGGTGGTAGTAGTCGAGGTAGCCAACACAGACAGCAAGGGTGCAAGCAGTAGTAGCAGTAGTAGCAGCACATTAAAAAAAGAGACTGGACAGTCACAGGAGGACAAAGCCCTGTGGTGGGGCAGGCCTCAGGCCTGCTTGTAGCAGACGGGCGGCAGTGGAGGTGTATTGGTGGTAGTAGTCGAGGTAGCCAACACAGACAGCAAGGGTGCAAGCAGTAGTAGCAGTAGTAGCAGCACATTAAAAAAAGAGACTGGACAGTCACAGGAGGACAAAGCCCTGTGGTGGGGCAGGCCTCAGGCCTGCTTGTAGCAGACGGGCGGCAGTGGAGGTGTATTGGTGGTAGTAGTCGAGGTAGCCAACACAGACAGCAAGGGTGCAAGCAGTAGTAGCAGTAGTAGCAGCACATTAAAAAAAGAGACTGGACAGTCACAGGAGGACAAAGCCCTGTCCTGGGGCAGGCCTCAGGCCTGCTTGTAGCAGACGGGCGGCAGTGGAGGTGTATTGGTGGTAGTAGTCGAGGTAGCCAACACAGACAGCAAGGGTGCAAGCAGTAGTAGCAGTAGTAGCAGCACATTAAAAAAAGAGACTGGACAGTCACAGGAGGACAAAGCCCTGTGGTGGGGCAGGCCTCAGGCCTGCTTGTAGCAGAAGGGCGGCAGTGGAGGTGTATTGGTGGTAGTAGTCGAGGTAGCCAACACAGACAGCAAGGGTGCAAGCAGTAGTAGCAGTAGTAGCAGCACATTAAAAAAAGAGACTGGACAGTCACAGGAGGACAAAGCCCTGTGGTGGGGCAGGCCTCAGGCCTGCTTGTAGCAGACGGGCGGCAGTGGAGGTGTATTGGTGGTAGTAGTCGAGGTAGCCAACACAGACAGCAAGGGTGCAAGCAGTAGTAGCAGTAGTAGCAGCACATTAAAAAAAGAGTGGACAGGACAGAATCCCATAGTAGCAGGCGGCAGTAGCAGGCGGCAGCGGCAGCAGCAGCAGCAATGTCAGATCTAATCAGTGGCATCAGGCACAGGGGTTTTAAAATCCTCACCGATCCACGCTTGATTCATTTTCAGAAACGTGAGATTTTCCAAGCTGTTGGCGGACAATCTTGTTCGCTTAGGGGTGACGAAGCCCCCTGCTGCGCTGAATACCCTCTCTGACGCTACACTGGAGGGTGGACAAGACAGTACACCCATGGCAAACTGGGCCAGTTCTTGCCAATGATCCAATCTGCTGACCCAGAAGTCCATGGGGTCTGGGATCAGCATTTCTGACGGAGAAAGGGCACAGTCCAAGTACGAGTGAACCTGGTTGTTTAGGTGCTGCACCTGGAGATGGTGAACATCCCTTTGGTGACTAGTGCTACGATGTGTGTCAGGTCGGGGTATTGGATGTAAAAATGTTGTCATCATATTTTCCAAACTGAATTGGCTGCTGCTGCTGCCGCTGCTGCCACGGCTGCCGCCTATTGCAGAGGTAGCTCTGCCAGAGGCGGTGGAACGATGAGACAGTGGGGAGCGGAGAGTGGCCCCCCGGTCAGACATGTTTGCAGCGGGTGTCTGCCGTTTGAAAGCCATGACAAGCTGGCTGCATAGCTTCTCTCTATAATAAGCCAATTTTGCCTCCCTCTCGGAAGGCGCAAAAAACTCCCCCATTCTGGCTTTATACCGAGGGTCTAAAAGTGTGGCTATCCAGTAGTCATCTCTTTGCTTCATGCTAACAATACGACAGTCAGCGCGCAAGTAACGAAGCATACAGCTCGCCATCCTGGCCAGCGTTTCAGAGGGCTCGGTTGGTTCCATCTCCGCCCCATACTGCCATGGTTGTCCATCATCAAGGTCGTCGTCAGACTCGTCATCACCACCATCACTGTCATGTTGTGCGGCTGCCTCGTCCCCTATCCCTTCCTGTGATTTCATCTCCAAATCCAGCTCCTCTTCAGGTCCTGTTTCCTCATCCTCCTCCTCTTCCTCCTCCTCAACATCCATAGCCAGATGTGATCCTTCCTCCATCCTTTGCTGAATCATCGCTCCATAATGAATATCAGCGGCATAACATCGTTCATTCCGCTAGCGTCACGGCTCACAAATCGTGTGGCCTCTTCAAAGGGCCTCAAAACGCGACATGCGTCTCTAACCAGCTGCCAGTGCCTGAGCTCGAAATTACACTGGCTCCAAACGCTGCCCGTCTGCTGCATCAGGAAATCATTCACGGCTTTCCGCTGTTCGTACAGACGGTCCAACATGTGCAGGGTGGAATTCCATCGTGTTGGAACGTCGCAAATCAGGCTGTGTTCTGGGAGATTGTTTTGACGCTGCAAGTCCAGGAGGGCGTGCTTAAATGCATACGAACGTCTAAAGCGAACGCAAACCCTCCTGGACATGGCCAGCACACCCTTCAAACCAACATATGACTTTAAGAAGCGTGTTATGACCAGATTGATCACATGTGCCATGCAAGGAGCGTGTGTTAGGTGACCTAGACGCAGTGCAGCCACAACGTTCTTGCCGTTATCAGAGACAACATTGCCCAGTGTGAGTTTCAGAGGAGACAGCCAGCGTGCGATTTCCTCCTTGATGCACAGCAGCAGCTCCTGCCCTGTGTGGCTTTTCTCGCCCAGGCTCAGCAGGTGTAAGACAGCGTTGTGGCGCTTCACCTTGCACCTATGAAAAGAGGAGGGAGGAGGAGTGGAAGATACGCTGTGTCCTGTCGGGGACGGGAAGACCTCCAAGGAGGAAGGCAAGGAGGAGGAGGAGGAGTAGGAGGAGAAGGATGGTAGGCACCTGGTGTCCGGAGTTGAACTAGAAACATACAAGCGTGGAGGTGGTAATGCCTGGCATTGCTGCGGTGGTGCATCGGACTGCAAAATATTGACCCAGTGGGCCGTGAAAGACATGTACTGTCCCTGCCCATAGTTGCTGCTCCACGTGTCGACGGTGGCATGTACCCTGCTGCACACGGATAATTGGAAGGACTTGGACACCTTTTCTTCCACATGCTTGTGCAAGGCAGGGACAGCTGTTTTGGAGAAGTAATGTCGGCTAGGTATTCGCCACCTAGGCTGAGCGCACGCCATCAATTGCTTGAAGCCAGCGGAGTCGACCAGGTGGTACGGCAGCGACTGCACCACCAACAACTTAGCCAGGTGTGAATTAAGCCGCATGACAAGTGGATGACTGGGTATATATTGTTGCTTATTGGACAACGATTCCGTAATGGATAACTGACGGGACATAGGAGGAGCACTAGATGACAGTGATGATGATGATGACAACGACATGGTGGATAAGGCCTGGCTACTACTTAGATGACAGGGACTCGGAGCAGCAGCAGCAGCGGAAGAGGGGTCTTCATTAGATGTACATGATGGTGGGGCATGTTGATTGTCCCACATGGCCTTGTGATGCCGTTCCATGTGTTTACGTAGAGCAGTAGTTCCTACATTGCTGCCCTGCCCACGCCTTACTTTCTGCTTGCAGATACGGCACTGTGCCATGTTTTCCTCCTCCGGGAAGGTACAGAAAAATTGCCACACGGCAGAGTACCGTAAAGAGGTAGTACCACGTCCACCACCACCACCACCACAACCACCCGAGCTTGCCCCTTGTCTGGCAGGCTTTTTTCGGGAACCTACACCAGCATCTGTGTCGCCGTCACCGGCTCCTGAGCTGACCCTACCGCTGCAACGTTTTGCAGATTGACTTCTGCCCCTACCTCGGCTTGGCTGTTTATCACATCCAGTGCCGCCCTACTACCCTCCTCCTCTGACGCCGTCATCACCTCGTCACCTGGTTCCCACGTCCTGTCTAAAACAACATCATCATCATAGCCTTCCTCATCATCCCCGCCACTTCTGTCACTGTGTTGTGAATGTGATGTGACATCATGGCGGGCTCCATGCCCCCCCTCATTACTGCGTCTGCCACCACGGCTACCACCACCAACACCCCCACTACCGCAGCTATGCGTCTCGGTCACCGCTTCCACCTCCACCACCGCCGCAACACACTCCGTTGGCTGACTCGCGGAAAACAAATCATCATCATCACTATGTTGTTCAGTATCTTCCTTCGCACCCGAGGAGATGTCTCTTAGGACTCTCAGGAAAGATGGCTTCCCGCTAGGAAGGGGGAGCGAAGACATAGATGATGGAATGGAAACGCTAGAAATACCTATATTACTACTGTCACCGTGCCAAGGAACTGTAGAGGATCTGGAATCCAACGAAACCTGGCTTGAAGCCAGATCGTCAGAGTCTTCCTGCTGAGATGACCGCGAGCCAGCCAACCAGTCCACAATGGCCGTATTGTCTAAAGTAACCCGCCCACCGGAGGAGATGGACAAGTCTGGCTTGCTGATACTACTACTAGCAGGCACATGGCAGCTGCTACTAGTGGAACTGGGCACATGTCTTGTGCCACAAATGCTGCTACTGGGTCTGGCACCAACAGATCCAACATTTGGACTGGAAGAGGAGACGGCATGGGTGTTTCTTCCTCTACCCCGTCCTTTCACAACCTTTTTTTTCCCAGACATTTCAGAGCCCCTTTTAAAAGCGTATTCACACACGGACACTGGCTTGGCAAATGGCAATGAATGAGAATTTCAATCAGCCTCGCGGCAGTGCACTCAGGGAATGCTGGGCCTTGTAGTACTACTACTACCACTACTACAAAGGCTGCCTGTATTGCAAGTTGGATGCAATGGGGATGAGCCCCTTCTAAAAGCGTATTCACACACGGACACTGGCTTGGCAAATGGCAATGAATGAGAATTTCAATCAGCCTCGCTGCAGTGCACTCAGGGAATGCTGGGCGTTGTAGTACTTCTAGGCTGCCTGTATGGCAAGTTGGATTGTTATTCCAGGGAATGGGATGAGCCCCTTTTAAAAGCGTATTCACACACGGACACTGGCTTGGCAAATGGCAATGAATGAGAATTTCAATCAGCCTCGCTGCAGTGCACTCAGGGAATGCTGGGCCTTGTAGTACTACTAGGCTGCCTGTATGGCAAGTTGGATTGTTATCCTGTTAATAACGGCCAGGGATGAGCCCCTTTTAAAAGCGTATTCACACACGGACACTGGCTTGGCAAATGGCAATGAATGAGAATTTCAATCAGCCTCGCGGCAGTGCACTCAGGGAATGCTGGGCCTTGTAGTACTACTAGGCTGCCTGTATGGCAAGTTGGATTGTTATCCTGTTAATAACGGCCAGGGATGAGCCCCTTTTAAAAGCGTATTCACACACGGACACTGGCTTGGCAAATGGCAATGAATGAGAATTTCAATCAGCCTCGCTGCAGTGCACTCAGGGAATGCTGGGCCTTGTAGTAGTACTACTAGGCTGCCTGTATGGCAAGTTGGATTGTTATCCTGTTAATAACGGCCAGGGATGAGCCCCTTTTAAAAGCGTATTCACACACGGACACTGGCTTGGCAAATGGCAATGAATGAGAATTTCAATCAGCCTCGCGGCAGTGCACTCAGGGAATGCTGGGCCTTGTAGTAGTACTACTAGGCTGCCTGTATGGCAAGTTGGATTGTTATCCTGTTAATAACGGCCAGGGATGAGCCCCTTTTAAAAGCGTATTCACACACGGACACTGGCTTGGCAAATGGCAATGAATGAGAATTTCAATCAGCCTCGCGGCAGTGCACTCAGGGAATGCTGGGCCTTGTAGTACTACTAGGCTGCCTGTATGGCAAGTTGGATTGTTATCCTGTTAATAGCGGCCAGGGATGAGCCCCTTTTAAAAGCGTATTCACACACGGACACTGGCTTGGCAAATGGCAATGAATGAGAATTTCAATCAGCCTCGCTGCAGTGCGCTCAGGGAATGCTGGGCCTTGTAGTACTACTAGGCTGCCTGCATGGCAAGTTGGATTGTTATCCTGTTAATAGCGGCCAGGGATGAGCCCCTTTTAAAAGCGTATTCACACACGGACACTGGTTTGGCAAATGGCAATGAATGAGAATTTCAATCAGCCTCGCTGCAGTGCGCTCAGGGAATGCTGGGCCTTGTAGTACTACTAGGCTGCCTGTATGGCAAGTTGGATTGTTATCCTGTTAATAACGGCCAGGGATGAGCCCCTTTTAAAAGCGTATTCACACACGGACACTGGCTTGGCAAATGGCAATGAATGAGAATTGCAATCAGCCTCGCGGCAGTGCACTCAGGGAATGCTGGGCCTTGTAGTACTTCTAGGCTGCCTGTATGGCAAGTTGGATTGTTATTCCAGGGATGAGCCCCTTTTAAAAGCGTATTCACACACGGACACTGGCTTGGCAAATGGCAATGAATGAGAATTTCAATCAGCCTCGCTGCAGTGCACTCAGGGAATGCTGGGCCTTGTAGTACTACTACTACCACTACTACAAAGGCTGCCTGTATTGCAAGTTGGATGCAATGGGGATGAGCCCCTTATAAAAGCGTATTCACACACTGGCTGAGTAGTGAGTAGTGGATGAGCCCCTTCGATTTCTGAATTCCTGCCTTTTAGATTCCTAAAGCTTTCCCTTACTGCACAGAGATGCTATCCCTACAGCTCCTGTCTGTAAAATGGCCGCTGAGCTCCGTGCATAGACTTTTATTGCAGGCTTGAGCCCGCCCCTATGCTGCCTCCCGATTGGCTGGGAGAGCCGTTTGCAAGGCATTATGGGGTAGCCTGATGTCAGGTGATCTTCTGTAATCCTCCATTTTAGATGTAACATGTGGCAGGCGCCAAAATGTAGCCGGGTTCGGTCAAAACGGGTTCGGCCGAACCCGGTAAAGTTCGGATTCGCTGCGAACCGAACTTTTCCTGAAGTTCGGACCGAAACCGGGTTCGGTTGTCCCGGTTCGCTCATCTCTACTTGCCATCATTGCTTCATGTAATAGAGCAAACGAGCACCGATACTCATGCTGTATTGTCAATCAGTGCTAGTTTAACGGCCAGGATACCTGCCCAGGTAAATGGACCTTTAGGTCTTATGTACATAATGCAGATTTGATGCAGATTTTGCATGTATTTTTTAAGCCAAAACCAGGAACGAAACCTAAACGGAAGAGATATATAAAGGAAAGCCTAAGGGTATGTGCACACACACTAATTACGTCCGTAATTGACGGACGTATTTCGGCCGCAAGTCCCGGACCGAACACAGTGCAGGGAGCCGGGCTCCTAGCATCATACTTATGTACGATGCTAGGAGTTCCTGCCTCGCTGCCTGGACAACTGTCCCGTACTGTAATCATGTTTTCAGTACGTGACAGTGGTCCTGCAGCGAGGCAGGGACTCCTAGCATCGTACATAATTATGATGGTAGGAGCCCGGCTCCCTGCACTGTGTTCGGTCCGGGACTTGCGGCCGAAATACGTCCGTCAATTACGGACGTAATTAGTGTGTGTGCACATACCCTTAAAGTGTCTCCTCTTCTGGATCCAATTTAGGTTTTGGCTTAAAAAATACATGCAAAATCTGCATTAAATCTGAATTGTGGAAACAAAGCTAACACACATTTTTTTAATATGTAGTTTTACTGACTTTAGTTCCAACATTTTCAGGAGCACAATATAATTTTGCATCATTGGTTCAGGTACAGTACTCTCACTACCCAATCTCCTTTTTTCTTTGAATTATTGCAAGGTTCCTAGGGCTCATGCACACTGGCAGTGTGCAGAGTGTACGGCAGTGTACACTGTGTGTATGGAGATATTTTCCCCTAGAAGAATTATTTCTAGGGGACAATACTTCTATACATACAGTCATACGGAAACTAGCAGATAAACACTCTGTATGCCTCAGTATGAAATTGGAGGCATATAGATATAGAGCAGAGGGCTTATGGACCTCTATATCAGCCCTAATATGGCTCCATAAAAAACGTGCATGAGCCCTTACTCTGCTTGAACGCAACTCCATACAAACTCCTCCTCACTAGGGGCGTGCTGAGGAAGAGAAACTGGACTCAGATCTTTAGTACTGTAGATAGGTGATAAGGCTGTATCCAAACGTTGGGGTAAATTTAAATTTTTTTCGTGCTAGTTTTATAAAATTGCTGAACAATGGCAAACTTTTGCTGCCATTTTGTGAAAAGCAAGGCAAAAAATGCAAATTGATATTGACTTGTAAACACAGCCTATATGCCCTCTTTGTGGGAAACCCCTTTAACTATGTGGGAGAAATGCATTGAGTAATTTGTGTTTCTCGCCACATTTCTAAAAGTGTATGGGGTGAACCGAGAGGGGCGGGGCCAGCTAGTTTCTAGCATATAAACAGTTAGGGTATGTTCACACGGCCTATTTTTTTTGTCCGTTTTTCGGGCCGTAAACGCCCGAAAAACGGCAGAAAAATCGGAAGCACAACGCCTCCAAACATCTGCCCATTCATTTCAATGGGAAAAACGGCATTCTGTTCCGACGGGCCGTTTTTTTGCACGGCCGTTTTGAAAAAACAGCTGCGTAAAGAAACGGCCGCGAAAAATAAGTGCAGGTCACATCTTGGGACATTTTTGGAGCAATTTTTCATTGACTCTATAGAAAGCAGCTCCAAAAACGGCCGTAAAAATCGCAGCGAAAAATGCAGCGAAAATCACGAGTGGCTTAAAAAAATGTCTGAAAATCAGGAGCTGTTTTCCCTAGAAAACAGCTCTGTATTTTCAGACGTTTTTGAGTTTGCGTGTGAACATACCCTTAGGTCCATAATTATTTATACAGTAACATAAGTTTTGGCATTTTAGCTGTTTACCAAGACATATTGAATATATAGTTATATATATGTTCTAATTGTCTGTTTGAATATAAAAATAATTTTGCCTGCTATTGAAATTGAGAGATATATATCATTGCGGCATCTCATGTAAGATTTAAATATATAATATCCATAATATCTTTGTGTGAAACATTATGTTTTTTATTATTGAACCAATGAATGAATTTGGGACACTATAAATATAGTGTGTTTGGCAGCACTTGTCAAACTGCTCTGAAGAAATCCCGTTCAGGGATGAAACGCGTCAGCTGTTCTAATCAACAGGGCGGGTAGTGACGTCCAAACCCTGCCCAGAGAATACCTGTCCAGTATTGAAGATCACACGTGGAAAGGAACATACGTTGGAATTTTTACCTACCTGGCTGCCGGCGTGCGATCTTGTCCAGTTGGGTCCGTTCCTCTTGGAGTGCCTTCAATTCACCTGAAATATCAGTGTGTGATCCTGCATTGCTGGGCCCCTACCTCCGTGAGTACAGCGGTTGTTGCCTGCATGGATCAATAGAGGAAAGCGCCAAGGGAAGGAATGGTGGAGATGTGGATGCTTTGAAACCAAATGTGTGGCCACACAGGCGAACTTCCCATTTGAGGAGATCTGCCATTCCTTACACCGGAGTTAACTACCTCCCTGCATGGTCTTCCCGGCACTTACTGGATGTCGGAGGTGAAGGTAAAAACCCATATAAGCCCATATCTTGCTTCAAAGTCCAACTGCTTGAGGGCTATACATTGACCCAAGGGTCTGTGAAAAGACTTCCTATCACCATTAGATTTGAATTGGAATTATTGATCCACTTGATGAGAGAAAAAAGCACGCTTATAACCACATTTCTTTAAATTCGTGAGGCTATTTTTCTATTTTGAGAGTCAAGTCTTATTATATGCATATGAAGAAAATCTCGTTATTTATATCATTATCAGCTACTCCAAATAGGTATCTTGGCAATATTGTGATACAAATTACATATATGTTTGGAAACCGCAAGTGTGAACACAGTCCAGCGGTTTTCCATTTGGAAATCTCTTTGTAAAATCGTGTAACACATATACATCATGCTATATATTCATCAGGCAATATCACTTATGTCTTGAAGGTTTATTGTATGTTCTCTTTCCTGGCCAGGAGAATTCTCTTTTTAAATTGTTTTTTGTGTATTTATGTATAAATTTAACTTTGCCGGTATTATCTGGATTAAAAAAATAAAATAATTATTTATTCTTATTGAACCCAAGAGTGCTTAGCTATATTTCTGGATCTTTTTCTTTTTTTCTTTTTTCATATAATCAATATGGGCTTAAAGTGCAGACTCTCAGCTTTAATTTGAGGGTATTCACATCCTAATTTGAGGAAGGGTTTAGGAATTACACCTCTTTACTATGTAGCTCCCTCTTTTTCAAGGGACCAAAGCTATTTAATGGGCTGCATGGGCTATTCCCTCATTAATCCATCATCAATTGAGCAGGTAAAAGGTCTGGAGTTGATTCCATGTGTGGTATTTGCATTTGGAAGCTGTTGCTGTGAACCCACAACATGATGTGAAAGGAGCTCTCAATGCAAGTGAAACAGACCATCGTTAGGCTGAAAAAAATGTAGAAATCCACCAGAGAGATAGCACAAATGTTAGGAGTGGCAAAATCAACAGTTTTGTACATTATTGATAAAAAAGAGCGCACTGGTGATCTCGTGAACTCCAAACGGCCTGGACGTCCGTGGAAGACAACAGTGGTGGATGATGGCAGAATCCTTTCCATGGTGAAGAAAAACCCCTTCACAACATCTACCCAAGTGAAGAACACTCTCCTGGAAGTAGGTGTATCAGTTTCTAAGTCTACCATAAAGAGAAGACTTCATCACATACTCACAACAAGGTGCAAACCATTAATCATCCTCACAAATAGAAAGGCCAGATTAGACTTTGCCAAACAACATGTAAAGAAGCCAGCCCAGTTTTGGAACAGCGTTCTTTGGACAGATGGAACTAAGATCAAACTGGAATGATGGGAGGAAGAAAGTATGGAGAAGACTTGGAACGGCTCATGATCCAAAGCACACCACATCCCCTGTAAAACATGGTGGAGGCAGTGTGATGGCATGGGCATGCATGGCTGCCAAAGGCACTGGGTCACTAGTGTTTATTGATGATGTGACTGAAGACAGAAGCAGCCGGATGAATTCTGAAGTGTTCAGGGATATACTTTCTTCTCAGATTCAACCAAATGCAGCAAGGTTGATTGGACGTCGCTTCACAGTACAGATAGGCAATGACCCAAATCATACTGCGAAAGCAATCCAGTAGATTTTTGAGGCAAGGAAGTGGAATATTCTACAATGGCCAAGTCAATCACCAGATCTCAACCCGATCGAGCTGCATTTCACTTGCTTAAGACAAAACTTAAGGCAGAAAGACCCACAAACCAGCAACAACTGAAGACATCTGCAGTAAAGGCCTGGCAAAGCATTACAAAGGAGGATGTTTGGTGATGTCCATGGGTTCCAGACTTCATGCAGTCATTGCCTACAACGGATTCTCTACAAAGTATTAAAAAAAAAAAAATTATTTATGGTCATGTTAATTTGTCCAATTACTTTCGAGCCCCTGAAATCAGGAGGCTGTGTAGGAAAATGGTTGCAATTCCTAAATATTTAACAGGATATTTTTGTTCAACCCCTTGAATTAAACCTCAAAATCTAATATTCAATTTCATCTCAGTTGTTTCATTTCAAATCCAATGTGGTGGCATGCAGAGCCCAAATCATGAAGATTGTGTCACTGTCCAAATAATTCTGAACCTAACTGTATCATTTGTAAACACAGATAATGGCACAAATTGTAGCAGACATCTACACATGCTCATAGATTTAGATGAACCAATATTATTAAGAAAAGTGCGCTTCTTAATAAATTGGGCACATTTCACTTCAAAGAACTTCGGATAACACTGGTGTCTGAAACGCCGGTCTTAATAAGTCTCCCACTGTATGTTTTCTATGATGAAGCAGCAGGTTTTCTATGAATGACAAGGTTGACAGTCGATGGTTTCCTACTGATATAACTGACATGTATTTTCTTTGCAGCAGAGGCATTGAACAATAGATACATTGTACCTATTCACTTTTTTACAGTAGTTATTAGTGTGAACCATGAATTGATATTATTTCTTATTTTTGGATAGAAGCCTTCTCTTGTATGGTGGTAATATCACTCTATAAAGAGGATACAGTTTTTCGCCAGCACACTATTACTACTACTACTACTACTACTACTACTACTACTACTGCTACTACCACTAGGTCCGCATTTCACACCGAATAACCACCTCTGTAAATTGAAAGCTGAAGGCATGCCTGGAAAGAAGTACACCACACAAATGTCTGAGGTACAGCTTCAATGTCAGCCAGGAGGGACTGAACTTTATTCAGAACAAAGAAACACACACAGAGAAGACACATGCCCCTCCCTATAGATGTGTGACTTGCTTGAATTCCATTGGCTCTTCTGCTGTAACTTTTGCTATACATTCTTCTGCACACTCCTCTTTGCATTCCAGGGGGCGGTGTCTTCCATAGGTGTGTCCGACATGAACAAAGAACTTGTTATATATATCAGTATATTACACAAAGAACTGAAATGTATATACATATATGTGAGGATAATATTTTTCAGACAATATACATAGTAATGATCCCTGACAGTCCCCCCTAAAAATATTATTACTCTATCCCTGAGTCTTGCCTAGCAACCTACCACTGACCACTCGAACCAGGCGGGTAGGGGTTTTGGATTTCTTCACCAGCTTGAGACGAGCTACTCCTGATGAGTAACCCCCCTTTGTACCTGGACTTCCAAGGTGTCGGAGTGGTCCTAACTTTCCCTATTCTCCTCTGGATACAGGATGGTTGTCTTGATATAATCTACAAACCACTGCTGGTTGTAATATATATATATATATATTAATCCGGTCTACATTTTTATTAACAGTAATAATTGTCGCACTGTCACTTACTGTCCTAATGGGACTTTACCCCTGCAGATATGACAGGTCATGGGCAGCACAGTGACCTTCACCTCACACCTTCACATAAAACTCCTCAGATTGTAATTTGCAGCACCGTGGCATATTTACACACATTATAATTATAAACCTCAGACATTATAAACAATAGGGCCTCAGCTAATAACATAATGCTATCACCAATCTCATGCTATCACCCTCAGGTCTCGGGTCCCATCAGTTCATTGCCAGTCCTGTACACCATCGTCTTCTTCTTCTCCTGTCTTCTGCTCTTCACTGACTGTCACCCTCAGGGTAACCCACACAATTGTGGAGTCAGACTACGTTGGTGTCCAGTGGGGGAGTTATTATTACCCCCTCCTGGTCACTTACTTATCAAAACACTTGATCCTGCTGACGGATTCACTCAGGTCTTTGGTCTTTACTTTGCTGATGTCATCAGGACTTGGTTTGGTCCTTCTCATCTGTCCGACACCGTCTCCTTTAGTTTACGTCATCAGGCTGTACATAGCACCGCATGTTGTGAGCCTGGGGTGAGATCCCACGTAGGCGGATTAGTGGAGTTGTATTGTGACTATCAAACCCTCCGCATCTGTACTCTTCCTCTGGCAAGTTACTCGTCTGGGCGGCCGCTTAGAATTGTGACACTGCCGTCAGTTCATGATAAACGCGTTGTACTGGCTCAGGCTGTGCCTGCCGCATCTCAGTGATGGAGTTCATCATATTAAAAGTCTTCTAGTTCATGTTTACTGGCACTTGCTGGGGACCCCCAACTCTTGTCAATTGTTAAAATAAATACTAATCTGGTGATAACATCATCCGCATACATTATAAACGTTGTTCTAAGTACATACAATAATGTCAGGCCCCTAAATGACATCAAACACCTTTATATAAGGAAAAACTTCTCTGTTACAATGGACAGGGCACCTAGAAGATGTGTAACTTACTGGGTACATTTCATTTGCACTTGGTGATACCCTTTCAGCAGGATTTGTACCTTGATCTCAGCTGATTGCCTGGAACATCTCCACCTCACAGAAAGATACACAGATTCCACATGTTTATCTGACAAGCGTCTTAAACCTATTTTTCTTACTCTAACCTGGTTCGTTCTACCTGGGAAGGCCTCTCAAGGTCGGTTCTCTTCGTGGGAGGCGGGTATGATAAGGGTGGCACCGGTCTGCCAGGACTGTTCTGTAGGCAAATCAAACAGCTCTAACAGAATTTAGCAGCGACAGCTGTAAAACCTGGGACATACCAATTAGATCTTACCAAATCGATCCTTGCAGTCTTGGGGCATATGTGAGGTCATACACCATCAAAACAAGTGCCATCAAGAGTGAATTGGGTGCCACCGTTCACCTTCCTTTATCCGTCCACATTCTGTTAGAATCTGGTTCTCCCGCCTTCCGCTCCCAGTTGGACACTTCCTGTGGAGAACAAGCTTTTTCATTGCATAAACATTAATTGATCTTAATCAGATAATTCAATTGAAGAAAAACATTAACAAATAGCATCTTTACATCAAACGTTCACACTGGTCAGTAACTAAAACTTACAAATTGATTCTTCTTCTTTATATACATATCTATACATACACATATACACTGCACGGAATTCTCTGCTCTAAAATTTCCCTTTCACAAAAAAAATAAAAATAAACAAATAAAAATGTTTTCTAATGGGAATATTCCACTTCTGTACCTTTTATCTGACGCATGACTCTAATAGTCCAATGCTAAGGCTGGTCCAGAACTTTACATAAAACTTAACCTCAATATTTAATATTCCCACAACACTTCTTAAATACAATTATTAAACAAACTAACTTTGGGATAACATCTGGAGAACTGCTGATATCTTATTGTACAAACATCAGGTCAATACCTGGGATACCATTGTTCCCCTGTCACTTACACACAACGTCTGTAGTGGGGAAAATACAGGCCGGGCTTCAGGCCCCCCTGAGAATAGGTCTACACATACGAGCACCGCGTCATACACTTCTACCTCCGGTAGTTGTATGTTCTGCAGTCGCTGGGACTGTTAATCTGGCCGGGCTGCACTTTTCACAGGTACCTTTGCTGTTTTACCTATGTCATGCCGTGCGCACATCATGCCGGCTGCTACAAACCTAGTGGTGGCATTATTGTATCCAGGGACAAGCCAATTTACTGACACCTGGCTGCACATATCCTTGTTGTCAGGTCTGTCTTCTCTCGCTCTCTCAATTGGCTTACCCGATGATCCAATAAAGTTCCTACTACCAATGGGCCCATAATTGTGGGCGATGCCAAAAGCGTACCTAGAGTCAGTGTAAATGTCGGCCGTCTTACCTTCTGCCAGGTTACAAGCCTCAGCGAGCACCTCCAGCTCCGCTCCTTGAGATGAACAAGAAGGTGAGAGTGGTTTCTGGATGATTTACCTGGTGCTTCGTATCCCGGCTTGTACATACTGTATAATAAAATATCTCTTTATTACAAATTTACATTAAAAACCCATGTCACATATAGATAGAACATCTCAAAGGGGTGGCGTCTTCATTCTCTAAAATAAAACCAAATGTTATACACTTCTCCACACTCATCTGATAATCCAGAATACCTTGAGAATCTCACTTTTATCAGGTTCTGTAAATACTTGATTAATAAAAAAAAAACAAATAAAAAGAAAACATTCCTAAAAACTTTACATCAAATTAACAATGTCCAGACAATTTTTGTTTTGCCTTCCCCCTCATCTTAATCCATAAAGACTCGTGTGAGTGACGTCACCTCTGCCTCCTGTGTAACTTTGCTGGAGGGGGATGGTCTCTTACACATTTTTAGATCTCCTGAAACCAAATTAATTAACTCAAAACAAACCAAAATTGTACCTGATCAGTTCCTTCACCCTTCCCCCCTTTGTGGACTCTGCGAAAGTGATGTAGCAGAGTTCAAAACGACATCTCAACATAACACTAACTTAACCCCCTGTAATGTACAACAGCCTGAAACAAAAATGACTTTTTCCTGACGAAAATACATTTGATCTTTACAATGACATAACTCATGTGTGAAATCAAAAGCAAAACAATTGTAGTTTGTTATTCAATAAAACAAAAAAAAAAAAAAAATATTATCTCTGATAACATTAATTACTGCAAACCAATAAACTGTATATATATATAGGGAACGGTGGGGGCACATACATTTTCAAAACCCCGTGTCTCACAGTATCTGTAGTTTAATACATCTGAATTAACATCAAAACACATGAAATCTGATCATATCAGAACACATAAATATCGTAACTTTTATCAACAACAGCGCATGCGCAAAAAAGAAGAAATTTATTTCGGTTTGTACACATTACATATATATATATATATCTCAGCAGTGCGTATTGAAATACCTTTGTCTCATCAGCCATGCAGACTGCACCCAGTCAGCCCCCCCTCCTCCTCCTCCTCCTCCCAAACACAGCACACTTTAGAGGGGAGGGAGGGGGGGGGGGGTCACAAACTCACAGCTTCTCACAATCTTAACACTTTCAATGCCGGCAAAACAACATACGTATCTGCAATCATTCATCACACCATTGTATAGGAATTATCTACGTTAATGTTTAACCATACAATCTGTCGGCCACCATCTCTATATTATGATGACGTGTTGCTTCATCTGTGAACTAGACTGGAACTTCTGTAAATAGAAAAAAAAACACTACAAATGACAAAATTAACAAGGTGATTATTTCATACTGATTTGGTTGGGCCGGGCGTGGCCACATCAGGGGCAGGGGGGGGGCAGCCTCTCCCATTGGAAACACAGTGCGCAGCTGTGAAGGGGGGGTGGTTTCCCACCCACAATGAGGACACACTCAACATGAGGTACGGACGCCATTACCGGGCGTTGGCTGGTCCTGTTTTCTAATACATATAACATACAATACCTTTCTTATTCCTAACTTCCATTCACTTCACCAAATCATGAATAGGATCGGGTGATCCTGATGATTTGAATATGGACCGTAAACCATCCATTCTAACAGTCTATATTATACACGTAATTTATATAACAATTTTCGATCTGCAACTCTTGGT
The DNA here is from genome assembly GCF_050947455.1 of Rhinoderma darwinii. Taxonomy (NCBI): domain Eukaryota; kingdom Metazoa; phylum Chordata; class Amphibia; order Anura; family Rhinodermatidae; genus Rhinoderma; species Rhinoderma darwinii. Next base: position 104,322,981 of record NC_134687.1, on the reverse strand, counting down.
CTGGCAGGAAATAATATAATTTCACAGTCTCCAACGCTAAGTCTCGCCGAAATAGTATAAACTCTAGTCTGCAATGTATTTATCATTACATCTCGCTAGAATTATAAAAAATCTTTAATTAGACTCTCAAAAATATTCAATTAGACTCTCTGGCCTCGCTGGAAATATTAAAAATTCCACAGTCTGCAGCTCTCTGGTCGTGTTATATAACTTTATTTATTTAGACTCTCTGGCCTCGCTGGAAATATTAAAAATTCCACAGTCTGCAGCTCTCTGGTCGTGTTATATAACTTTATTTATTTAGACTCTCTGGCCTCGCTGGAAATATTAAAAATTCCACAGTCTGCAGCTCTCTGGTCGTGTTATATAACTTTATCCAGTCCCTAATTACCCAGAGGATGGTTAGTCGGGCGCGACTAGGGTCTCACAGGTTTCCAACCTCACAGCGGAAAATATCACCTCTGTCGCCTGAGATAATCCAGGAAATCAACAAAAGGGTTCTACAGATCGCTACAAGACTGCCCACTAACACAGATAAGACGAAGATTTATAAAATCAATTCGCTTACCGTGTTATTGCGGAGGTGATCAAATTCCTTCAGTGGGCAACTTTGAGTCCTCTGTTTCACCCTGTGATTGTCGACTGTCCGGATTTTGATTTTTCCTCGAGTGAGGTCCCGGCTTCGGCACCAAATGTCAGGTCCGCATTTCACACCGAATAACCACCTCTGTAAATTGAAAGCTGAAGGCATGCCTGGAAAGAAGTACACCACACAAATGTCTGAGGTACAGCTTCAATGTCAGCCAGGAGGGACTGAACTTTATTCAGAACAAAGAAACACACACAGAGAAGACACATGCCCCTCCCTATAGATGTGTGACTTGCTTGAATTCCATTGGCTCTTCTGCTGTAACTTTTGCTATACATTCTTCTGCACACTCCTCTTTGCATTCCAGGGGGCGGTGTCTTCCATAGGTGTGTCCGACATGAACAAAGAACTTGTTATATATATCAGTATATTACACAAAGAACTGAAATGTATATACATATATGTGAGGATAATATTTTTCAGACAATATACATAGTAATGATCCCTGACACTACTACTGCTACTACTACTACTACTACTACTACTACTACTACTACCACTACTGCTACTACTACTACTGCTACTACTACTACTACTACTACTACTACTACTACTTCTACTACTACTACTACTACTACTACTACTACTACTACTGCTACTACTACTACCGCTACTGCTACTACCGCTACTGCTACTACTGCTACTGCTACTACTACTGCTACTGCTACTACTGCTGCTACTACTACTACTACTACTACTACTACTACTACTGCTACTACTACTACTGCTACTACTACTACTACTACTACTGCTACTACTACTACTACTACTACTACTACTACTACTACTACTACTGCTACTACTACTACTACTGCTACTACTACTACTACTGCTACTACTACTACTACTACTACTACTACTACTACTACTACTTCCTGTACTACTACTACTGCTACTACTGCTGCTACTACTACTACTACTGCTACTATTACTACTACTACTACTACTACTACTACTACCACTTCTACTACTACTTCTACTACTACTACTACTACTACTACTACTACTACTACTACTATTACTACTACTACTACTACTACCACTACTACTACTACTACTACTATTACTACTACTACTACTACTACTACTACTACTACTACTACTTCCTGTACTACTACTACTGCTACTACTGCTACTACTACTACTACTGCTACTATTACTACTACTACTACTACTACTACTACTTCTACTACTACTACTACTACTACTACTACTACTACTATTACTACTACTACTACTACTACTACCACTACTACTACTACTACTACTACTACTACTACTACTACTACTATTACTACTACTACTACTACTACCACTACTACTACTACTACTACTATTACTACTACTACTACTACTACTACACAAATTTAAAATTACAGCCTTGGTACCACTGTGACATTTTTTAAGGTATAATAGTGCAAATTTATCAATGTATTTGTGCCAGTGTTCTGATGTAAATACACTTCAAAATATGCCATTAGGCTGAACGCTGTATTTATAAAGCCTTTGTGCAATTTTTTTGCGACACATATAAATATTTTCTCAAGTTTTCTAAGTGGAAAAATGACTAAAATAATGCCATGTCTGATCTACTGATACTTGAAGCCGATGGTAAATTTATCAACAGGGCATGTTGAATCATGATGAATCTGTCTCATGCAGCACCTTTATTTAATCCAACCATTGCTAGAAAATACTGTAGCAGCTTAAATGCGTCTACGCCACTATATATAATCGAACATATGATAAAATAAACAAATAGGAAGATTTAGAAAAACTAGTGCAAGGCAAAAGTGTTGTAGATTTCCATAGCAACCAATCAGAATCCACCTTTCATTTTAAGAGGCCCTTTGAAAAATGAAAGCAGCAACCTATTTGGTTACCATGGACAGCTACTCCTATTTTTCTTTGTTACCAGTCTTGATAAATATCCGCCAATATGTGCAAAATGGGCGATTAGTAATTTATTTTATACTTTTTAGTTTAACAAGTTTTTCTTTAAACCTCTGCAGTTAGTTGTTCTTTGGATTTTAACTAAAAAATAAAAATAAGTTAAAAAGTTAATCTGCCTCTTTTCACCATGTTGATTAGTACTCCATATTTGCTATGTATAAATGTGAATTCGGAGGCCTGTCTAATCATCTGTTGTTTTAAAAACTTTTCCCCTGTAGAACATCATGAATATTAATTAGCCTAGATATCGGCAACACTGTTTAAAAAACTTTCCATTGTGGCATATTTACCATTACTGTTGCTCCAAAATGTTATCCTGAGTTGTGCCTTTTTTGGGTGCAAATTCATTTAGAGAATTTTATTATTGATTTGTGCCCAGAAGAATAGATGTTTATAGATGTGCACCAAAGTTGTGCCAAAATGTGGAAGTAAAAAACGGATGTAAACTAAGCCAAGCAATAGGTGGTACAGATGTAGCCATCTTTAACTTGATTTGATGTAGCCATCTTTAACTTGATTCTGATAACTTGCTGCAGCGTGATATCACACAACAAAAGCCATAGAAAAGTCATTGAAAAAGTCAAGATAAGAGATCTAGCCACTGTGTATTTAATGTGTTAAAAGTCAAGGTAAAGACGGCTACATCTGTATAAGGAAGAGAAAAGTGTCTACCTTCTCTAGCAAGATGCTTCAAATTTATCGTACAGCATGCGCTACTTTGATAAATTTGGCACATCTTCTGACAGACTGGTCTAAGTTCACGCTGTCTAATCCCTTCCCGACATCCGCTGTATACATACTGTGTAGATCGGGTGGAGGAGTATGTAGCGGGCTCACTGTAGAACAATCGTGTTGGTTGTATATAACATCTGACACTTCAGTGTAACGAGTGAGATCCGGCCAGTTTAACCCCTTAAATGCTGTGGTTAAAAACAGGGGGCGCCCCATGTGATAATGCATTGACCCTCCTCCCCTGACACGATTGCAGGCTGTCAATAGTTGAAAGGATTCCAGGTCTACCATCTTTCTATTCCTATTAAGCCTGAGACTGTCAGTATCCCGATATACTGAAATACATTAGTATTGCAGTATATCATGCAAGCCATCCAATGCTTGCTGTTTCAAGTTCCCTAGAGAGATTAATAAAAAAAAAAGGTAAATACTGTTAAATAAAGTTTTTTTTAAGAAATATATATATATATATATATATATATATATATATATATATATTTTCAAATAAATTATTATTAAAAGTTCAAAAAAAGCCTTTTATGAACTATTACAATATACCACTATTCAATCTGCACAGTAAACACTGTAAAAAATTTATTAAAATGCCACAATCTGTGTTTTTTGGTCACTTCATCTCCCACAAAAATTTGAACAAAAAGTGATAAAAAAGTGGCATGTTTAAAAAAATAACTAAAAAATAAATAAATAAATATATATATATATATATATATATATATATATATATATATATATATATATTTATATATATATATATATACATAGTCCAAAGATAGATGAACACAGCACTCCAGTACTTCCAAAATCAGGCCATGTGCTCATCACCAGGGGATGAATCAATTCCCCAATTTAGAATAGAGAAAAACAGAGAACACAGTAACAGCACCAGAACTTCAAGGTAGATGAAAGCAGGGTGGATTTATTCACTTCAACACAGCAACGTTTCGGTTCAACAGGAACCTTTCTGGATGGCTTGAGAAAGGTTCCTGTTGAACCGAAACGTTGCTGTGTTGAGGTGAATAAATCCACCCTGCTTTCATCTACCTTTAAGTCCTGGTGCCGTTACTGTGTTCTCTGTTTTTCTCTCTATCTATCTATCTATCTATCTATCTATCTATCTATCTATCTATCTATCTATCTATCTATCT